>NC_056600.1:24262260-24366745 GCF_018340385.1 Cyprinus carpio | reverse complement strand
CACTGTTTACTGAAAAAATAATAGGTTTTAACATGGTAAATTCCCGTGGCAAAACAGAGAAACAATAGAGGACATAATTAGCATAGCTGCTATGCCAGCCAAGTAAAATTAATTAGTTTAACCCAAGCTAAGAAAATAATAATGCGCAGTTTATCAGATAATAACTGCAGTCCAAAATTATGAGATGCATTATTTGAATGCTTGGCCAAAGAGATGTGTTTTTAATTTAAAAAGAGAAACTGTGTCTGAACCCCGAACAGTATCAGGAATAATAATAATATATTATATTTAATAATAATTATTATTAAAATAAACAAATAAACATTTGAAATAAAGAACTACCCTTTCATACCAGCCAGGGTGAAAGGGATATTAAAGGTGCCATGTGTAAAAAATTGAGGTAAAAATATCAAAAAAATGGACCTACACGCATCAAAAGAATGAGAAGAAAATAAGGGCGATGATGTCCATTAAAAAATGTCAAGTTATAGTGCTGCAAGAGATATCAACCTTAATTAGCATTAGCATTACTAGACCACGCCCGACAGGCCTGTCGTAATACCAGTTTCGGCCATGGGAGGGTGGTATGTGGGCAACATAACCACCACTAACTGCAATACACGAATAACTCGCCACGGCTTGTGGGCGTACTTGAACCTGATGTCAATCGTGTGGAAAGTACAGCCCACTACATGGTCAGTTCAGGGAAGAGAGCGGAAGGATGGCTGAAGCCCCTTGGCAAGAGACACCTACCAGCCCACCACCCGCTAACAGGGAAAACAAACGCGCGCTCGGAATCACAAATCAAATCCGATAAGAAAAGGAGCCGAAACAGAGTAAACATCGGCACTGCTTTCCATCGCTGTAGACAATGGACTTGAAAGGAAACTCCGAAACTTGCAACATTTCTTTTGGATTTGGTAAGTAAGATGCTGTTAGTATTTCGCTAGAAGTTTGTTTTATATGTTTGCGTATTTTTTTTCGGGAAGTTATAACATAGAAATGTATCGAAGGCTGTTCGATAAAACGTGCTAATGTTAGCGATGGCTAACCAGTAGCTGCGTTGATAATTAGCTAGCTATAACTTACCCACAGATCCGATCCGGTTTTCACCTGTTATCTACCAAAGCCTCTCTCTACCAAGCTGATGTTAAAATGTAACATTACCTAAGAAGCTTGAAATGTCTTCGATGATAATGAACCCGAGAGAGAGAGAGAGGGAGAGCGCCCCTGGCCGCTGCGCGCAGCACTTACTCACTATATTCAGAGCGGTCAAGTTTTGATTTTAGTATCCGACTCATGTGGATAATAATATGCCCTTGGTACTAAAGGTAGGTGTTATGTTTTCTAAACAACAAAAAATAATAAAAAAATCACCTAATGCTGTAAACATACAGAGAGTCCTATCAGCCCTATTGACCTCTTAACGTTGATAAAAAAAAAAAAACTGATTGATCGATTTATCGTATGAGGATACATTTTGGTCATTTAGTAGCCTACTGTATCTTTCAACAGTGTTCGTGTGTTTTTTTTTTTACTATAGTAGAGATGATCGGTTCACGTGCGCTAGGGATCTGCGTGTAACATTTACACAAGTGCCAAAACGTATATGTTTGAATTGCAGTCATAAAATTGACACCGAATCTGATATCTTGTTTTATATCATAACTAACCTGCTCTGTCTAGTCTGTTTGGTCTCCGTGTCCTCCTTTGTTTCGTGGTTTTTCTGTGCGTGAGAAAATTGATGTGTGGCGTGAAAGCGTGTGAAAAATGTCAATTGCGTGTGTCTCACGGTGAATGCTTGAGAGTTGGCAGCTCTGGTTACGTTGGTTGGCGCTAGCTTGGTCAACATCAGCTGTCTGATGTTGACCAATGATGTTGACAGGAATGCTGTCTGTCAAATTATTTAATTCAAATAATGTGTATATACAACTCAAAATGTAATATGAACAAAACGAACATGAACATATTCAATGGTAAAGGTGAAGGGGAGTAGCTTTAAGATGTCCAAGTTTTCAAAATCACTTGACATCACTCAACCGTTCCTCTGGAGGCAAAACGTCCTCTTAGGCTTCGGCTAGGCTCTAGGGTTGTTGTGAAGGTAGGGGCGGAGCATAGAGACGTATGCCGTTTCTCGTTTGTTAATCTAGAGTGACAATTCACTTTATTGAGGCATACTACTGCCCCCATCTGGTATGGAATGTGGAGTACTGACATTTGACTTTTTTTTGCCAGAACATGACACATGGCACCTTTAAAATTAAATTTCTTACCTTTCATGTAAGGGGGTTTTTTGGATATTTTCAAACCTTAAAGGGTTACAACTCACCTGTTTCTGGCTGGATGGGGTTTTTGAAGATGAAGCGGCCAGAGCTTTACTCACGGTCGCAAACTCGCGGCGTTTCTGCAGCAGACCTTTCAAAATTTCTTCTTTATCAGTGAACCGTAGAAACCAAACTAAAATACTTCTCAGAGCTGAATTCGTATTGTTTGGTGCGAAGGTGGGAGATCTGTGGGCTCTCTCGATGTCCAGTGCAGGGGAAGTCGTTAGGTGCGAAGGTGGGAGTAGGGATCATGTCTCCCAGGAATGCTGGGAGTGATCCAGAGCCCTCGGCTTTCTCTGGCAGGCCCACTATTTTCAGATTCTTGCGGCAGCCTCTGTTTTCAAGATCGTCTATCTTTGTCTGCAACTGATCCACCATCACCTTCAAGCTGGCCAGTTGCCCTTCAGTAGTTGCTGCCGAATCTTCGAGAGACGAAATCCTCCATTCGGCTTCACCCAAGCGAGTTTCAGCACCCGTAACTCTCTCGGTGAGGGCAGCGAATGAATTCTGAAGGCAAGACACAGAATTGGCTATCCCCTCCAGACGGCTAGTAATTCCATCGAGGCGTGAACCGTTGGCCTTTATTTCTGATAAAATCAGGCAGGCATCTCACTCTGTTTATTACATTTGAAATATGGATATTTATCTTACAAAAACGCATGGATACGCTACAGGAGGCCTTTATTGGGGCAGCTGTGGCCTAATGGTTTGAGAAATGGACTTGTAACCAGAAGGTCGCAGGTTCGAGTCTCGGCGCTGGCAGGAGTTGTAGGTGGGTGGGGAGTGAATGAACAGCACTCTCTTCCACCCTCAATATCCATGGCTGAAGTGCCCTTGAGCAAGGCACTGAACCCCCAGTTGCTCCCCGGGTGCTGGATATATAGCTGCCCACTGCTCCGGGTGTGTGTTCACTTCTCACTGCTGTGTGTGTGCACTTGGATGGGATAAATGCAGAGCACCAATTCCGAGTATGGGTTACCATACTTGGCAAATGTCACGACTTTCGCTTCACTTTTTTAAGTCAGTGATCCAGAATGATATACTAGCATACTCCATTCATTGGTAGTTCAGTATGATCTATCCTAGACCCAGATTTGCAGAAACACCAGACTGTATTTTAATCTACCAGAAAGAATGATTTTAGAAGAGATCAGAATAAATCAAATTTACCATTTTATTTGCTAGGTAAATATGTATCATGCCAATTACAGAATTAAACAATAAGAATCCAATTCAGTATTAAATTTAGTTCCAATTCAGATAAATACATGGTCAAGGTCAAATTTATTTATATAGCACATTAAAACACCAAGAATGTTGACCAAAGTGCTTCACAAGCAGAGCAAGTACACACGAATAAAACAGGGCTGGAAGGTATTAAGTCCAATCATAACAAGATAATTTAAACAAAAGTTTTATTATATATTAAAAACAAAAGATCAAAACCTACTATATCCCCCCAAAAAATACAACCCCTAGCATTTAAGAGATACATAAGATAAACCCAAATTAAGAATAAGCCTGAGAAAAGAGGCAGGTTTTATTTGATACTTTAAAAGGCTTAATGTAGGAGAAGCTCTGATAGTTAAGGGTAGTATGTTCCAAAGTTTTGGAGCATAGACTGAAAAAGACCTGTTGCCTTTTGTTTTCAACCGAGATTTCGGGACATTTAATAACAGCTGGACTGAAGATCTGAGTGATCTCTGAGGAGAATAGAAACTTAAAAGGTCTGATATATAGTTAGGGGCAAGTCCATGTAGAGCTTTAAACACGTATGTTAAAACCTTGAAATCAATTCTTTGTTTCACGGCAAGGCAATGGAGAGAGGCCTGTATAGGTGAAATATGTTCTCTCTTTTTTGTCCCAGTCAAGAAACGAGCTACAGCATTTTGGACTATCTGTAATCGTGAGAGTGATGACTGACTAATTCCAGCATACAAGGCATTGCAATAATAAAGCCTTGAGGAAATAAAAGTGTGAATTACAGTCTCCAAATCCTGAAAGGTGAGGAGGGGCTTTAACTTTCGTAGTCACTTTAGCTGGAAAAAAAAAATTGGCCCTGACCACTGAATTTATTTGTTTGTCGAACTGCCATTCGTTCAACTGAAGGAAATTCTCATCCATCCATTCTTTAATATCCTTTAAACATGCTAGCAGAGAAAGGACAGATTCACTACCAGAATCTAATGGTAAGTAGAGCTGAGTAGCATCTGCAAAGATGTGATAGGAGATGTTATGGCGCTTAAAAATTGAGTGCAACGAAAGCATGTAAAGAGAAAATAAACTGGATCCAGAATCGAACCCTGTGGCACCCCACAGGTGATTGGCATAGGGGATGATGAAAATTCTCCAATTTCTACAGATATGCTCCTATTTGATAGATAAGACTCAAACCAATCTAAAGCAGCAACACAAATGCCTGCCTCATAATTTAATCTTTTTAACAAAATGCTGTGGTCCACAGTGTCAAAGGCTGCACTTAAGTCCAACAGAACAAGGACTGCACAATTTCCAGAGTCAACTGATAACAAAATATTATTAGTCACTCTAAGTAGAGCAGACTCAATACTGTGCTTAGCCTTAAAAGCAGACTGAAAAGGATCTGAGATGTTGTTAGAAGTTAAGTATGGTGTAAGTTGGAGTAACACCACTTTTTCCAGAACTTTCAACAAAAAAGGCAACTTAGAAATAGATCTATAATTGTGAAGTTCAGAGGAGTCTAGATTTGTTTTTTTTAGCAAGGGGGTAACAACGCATTTTATAAACAAGATAGAACAGTGCTGCTATGCAAGACACGATTTATAATGGAAAGTATGCTAGGTAAAACAACATCCAATACCTCCTTAAATAGAATAGCAGGGATAATATCAAGAGAACAAGTGGTTAATTTCATACTAGAAATCACAGCCACCAAATCAGAATGGGAAATAGTCTGAAAATCTGACAGGCTAGATTAACTAATCTGTAAATTATGACATCTTTTGGGTAAAAGTGATACAATCTGAGACCTTATACCAACAATCTTGTTTATAAAGAAGCTACAAAACTTCTCACACATAACTACACTTGGAACTAAACTGGAAAGTGGAAAACAGAGACTTTGGACAATGAGAATTTTTTGCAATCAAACTGGAAAAATAATTAGCCCTTGATAAAGAAACTGCTTCCTGATATTGGGTTACTGACTAGGTTGCAAAAGTTTATAGGAAATTTGCAATTTATCCCGTTTCCATTTTCTTTCTGCCCTTCTACAAATTTTTCTTAAAGCTTTAATGTCTTCATTTAGCCAGGGCTGCTTATTTTGTTTGGTTTTGTTAACTTTAAGAGGAGCTACAGTGTTTAAAACTTCCAAACAGAAAGCATTAAAATTAGAAACCATATCCTCCACATCCAAGCCTTGTGATGCCAGAGTAGTACTATCTGCTGCAGAAACTAAAAACAGCTCCTTAAAATGCATAGAAGTAGATGAATTTAAGGCACGAGCAAGAAAAGTAGAAGGCTGGTTTACAAAACTGCAAGAAGTAATATCACTATCAAACACAACAGGCCAATGATTGGACAAAGCAGAGTCTCTTACATCAGTGTCTTTGATGGAGAAGCCTGAGGATAGCACAAGATCAAGTGTGTGTTCTAGCTTGTGAGTAGGGCCAGATAACGATTGCTTGAGATTAAAAGAGTCAACAAGATGTACAATCTCTTTTACAAGAGGCTTTAAAGGACAACACAGATGTATATTAAAATCACCAACAATCAAGAGGTTTTCACTTCTTGTGACTATATCAGATAAAAATTCTGAGAAATCTTTTAAGAAGTCACTTTTTGATTTTGGTGGTCAATACACCACTGCAATGACCAGATGACATGGAGATTCAACATTGCATAACATAGCCTCAAAACTGTCATAACTGTCTACAGGTAAGTGCCTACACGTAAACGTGTTTTTTAAAAATGACAGCAATTCCACCACCCTTCCTAGACTTTCTAGGGCAGCTGAAAAAGCCATAGTTTGTGGGAGAAAGTTCTGAAAAGGGGCTTAATTCATTTTCACTGAGCCAAGTCTCAGTAATAAACATAAAATCCAGGTTATTTGAAGAAAAAAAGTCATTTAGTAAATTTGTTTTGTTCAGTACTGATCTTGCATTTATCAGGGCTAATTTTATAGACAGTTTTTTTGTCTTGCTGTTTTGCAGAGTATGTAGACAACTTGGATAGTGACCGAAAATTATTTGTATTTGCACCGCACTGGGGTATTTCAGAGCGTCGATTTCGTCTGGTAATGGACCATATAGTAGGTATAGATATCATATAGATAGATATACATCTCATCAATTACTCAAAGATGAATTAAAAAGTGAGAGATGCATACCTGACAACAGAGATACAGCAGGATGTGAGAGATTTGGATGCAGAGCTCCAGAGACTCAAACACCATATGGGGGTTTATCTGCTTACAGAATACCAAATGACTATAATGCCACTTTGCTTGTATATTTAGACCAGAACAAAGAAATCTTCAAATCATTTGTAAAAACATAAAAAGACCTTTTGGTTTGTTAGGATCTCGTGACTGGAGAGCACTCCTGGCTTCTTCAAATCATTTGTAAAAACGGGGGGGGGGTTTTTTTTTGGGGGGGGTTTCTGGGGGGGTTTGGAAGAAAAGATTCTCACCACACGCTGAGGGAGACATACCCTCTCAGCAGCACGAACAGAATTCTTCAAAAGTTTTCAATCTTTTCCTGGACTGCTGTAAAATTGAGACAATTTTACCAATTGCACAGAGACCTTCGCAATCATACCAACCATGAAAGGTTTAAGACAATGAATTATTAAGATATAATAAACTGCAGTATGTAAGTAACATAACGTAAACGTAACCTATGCTCACTCTCACCCTGCTATCTGCTTTGGTTTGATCTTCACTTCTTCCCCCTAAACAGTTATGTGATGCTAACAGTGTTACTGATAATTTTTGCTTTACACTTACATCTTGTCTAGACACCGTTTGCCCCTTGTCTTCCAGGACAGCCCGTACTACCCCTTCTGCCCATTGGCTGTCTGATGTTCTCCACGAACAATCGTTCTAAGCTCAGGGCTGCTTGTGTGGCGCAAATTTAAAAATCCTACCGGGTTTGTTAGGATCTCGTGACTGGAGAGCACTCCTGGCTGATGTTCCTCTACTTCTAAAAAGGCATACTATCATAACAAAATTCACAATTCGTCTAACTCTCGCATGCCCTTTAAAAAATTTTCCTCCCTCCTTTGTCCTCCTCCTCCCTCGTTCTTCATCAACTCTAACAGCTGACGACTTTGCCACATTCTTCGTTAATGAAATTAAAACCATCAGTGCACAATTTTCCACACCACAATCTGTCAAGCACACCTTACCAGCAAACATACACTCATTCACATCCTTCTCTTCACTCTCTAAGGCAGAAGTCTCCAAACTCATCCTTTGTAATAATCCTACTATTTGTCTGCTTGATCCTATTCCATCTCATCTCCTTCAAGCCATTTCTCCTGCATTTGTACCTGCACTCACTCACTTATTATTAGCACATCCCTTCACACTGGTGTTTTACCTCATCATTCAGACAGGCTCGTATAACCCCACTACTTAAGAAACCCACCCTTAACCCATCTCTTTTATAGAACAGCAAATGGTTCCCCTTCTTCCTTTTATTGCAAAAACACTTAAATGAACTGTGTTCAACCAAGTCCCTGCCTTTCCCACACAGAACAACTTCCTTGACAGCAACCAGCCTGGTTTCAGAAGTGGACATTCAACTGAGACTGCCTTGCTCTCAGTTGTTGAAGCCCTAAGATTGGCAAGATCAGATTCCAAATCTTCAATACTTATCTTGCTGGATCTGTCCGCTGCTTTTGACACAATTAACCACCAGATCCTCTTGTCAACCCTATTGGCAAAGGGCATCTCAGGAAGCGCACTCCAGTGGTTTGAGTCTTACCCATCCTTATATGTCCTTCAAGGTATCTTGGAGAGGTGAGGTGTCCAAGTCGCAACATCTAACTTCTGGGGTGCCTCAGGGCTCAGTTCTTGGACCACTTCTCTTCTCTGTCTACATGACATCATTAGGTTCTGTAATTCAGAAACATGGCTTTTCATATCACTGTTATGCTGATGACACTCAACTCTACCTCTCGTTCCATCATGATGCACCAACAATAGCTGCTCATATTTTAGCTTGTCTAACAGATATTTCTTGCTGGATAAAGGACAAAATCACTTTCAGATTGTTTTGAATTGAGTTTTATTTAATGTTGGTTTGAGATTGTGGATTAGTTGAGAAATGTTAATTTTTTATGACTCCAGAATTGGCTAAAAACACTTATCTTCCACCTTTATCTGACCTTCTAACTCTAACACTCTCTATTTTATTCTTAAAAATAAATTGTCCCTTTTAGACTTGCAGTTTATTCATTTACTAACTGCCTGTTTTCTTTCTTTTTTTTTTTTTTTTTTAAACTAACGCTAGTCTTTGCTAGTCTTTCTAATTCCTCATTTGTAATACACTTTGGGTAAATGAGTCTCTTAAATGACTAAATGTAAATCTAAACGCAAGTATAGTAACTTAAGTTATTGATACTTCTAAGTCAGCTTTCAGTGGCCCAGGCCATACCCCTGGGAGGGAAGGAGGGTGAAGAGACAGTTGAACAAATGGTTTTCTTTTAGATCTTCTCTTCAGATTAGAAAGTTCATTGTCCATTGACCGCTGAGGTCTCAAAACTGCACCACCGATATCCTGAAAGAATCCCATTTTGGAGACTAAATCAAAACCTGGTAAGAGTTTACTTTTTATTATGAAAGCATTTGTATTTGATTTGAAATTTTTCTGATGTGAGCTTGTGACTAACTTAGAAGATGGGTGTCAAACTCTTCAGCTAGTATGCCCTGTGCGATATGTCTGTGATATAATACATGAACACAACACAAGAAGAGGGCTATACGTGAACTCGCGTCAGATTTACTTAACTGAATAACCACAGATAAACAGGCATAAGTAAACAAGACTGCACATGTGAACAACAGACATACATATGGAGCCACGCATATGGCATGCAGGAAAAAATAGTAGGCTAAATCGTTTACTTTGCTGAATTTTATTATTTTGTTCTGTTGATTCATAAATTATGTACACAATTTACTAATTTGTTTCCTCGATTTGCTAAATTGTGCACACAACCTAAGAGAACAAATTAGTAAATTGTGCGCACGATTTAGCAAATCGAAGGAACAAAATAGTAATTGTGTGTACGTTTTAGTACATAGAGGAAACGAAGTAGTAAATCGTGCACACGATTTATTTAATTTTTTCTTGCATATCATGTGCGGGGCTCAGTACATACATAATAGAACATCAATGTCTGTCATGCTAATATTACAGAACATTTCCTCATCCCTTAACCCTCTGGGGTCTGAGGGGGTTTTTGGGGCTGGAGAAATTTTTACATGCCCTGACATTTGTGTTTTTTCAGTATCTTCAAAACACATGAATGTCTAAAGTCTGGTAACACTCAAAAGACTTTTGAGAACTGAATGTGGTAGACTAGTTTTTTTTCTACAAATGATGTGAAAATCATCCTGCTCACTCATTCAGAGAAAACACTATACTGATTTAACTTTTGTAAGACATGATTTGTGTTAGAAAGGACGTATAAGGTTTTTTAAGATGTGTTTTAATATTTAGTGATTCACACCTGAGAGACAAAGGTCCTCCCATAATGAGCCATCAGTCAGTAATGTGTCTGTGAAGCAGGTAATAAAGAATATGAGGAGAGTAAAATAATGGGGGTTTTGATCATTTGTATTTTATTTACAACACAGTATATACAAAAAATTTACATAGTGAAGGTCAAGGACATATGATTGAACATACTGATCTGAACACTGAGACTTGAACAGTAACACACCTTTGTGCCAAACATTCTTAGACGCCAACATTCATAGTGTTGGGGAAGTCGTGGCCTAACGGTTAGAGAGTTTGACTCCTAACCCTAAGGTTGTGGGTTTAAGTCTCGGGCCGGCAATACCACGACTGAGGTGCCCTTGACCGAACCCCCAACTGCTCCCCCCCGGGTTCCGCAGCAAAAAATGGCTGCCCACTGTTCTGGGTGTGTGTTCATGGTGTGTGTGTGTTCTCTGCTGTTTGTGTGCACTTTGGATGGGTTAAATGCAGAGCACGAATTCTAAGTATGGGTCACCATACTTGCCTGTATGTCACGTCACTACAGTGTAAACACTTATAGTACTTTTGTATCTTTTGGTTTTATATTTTATAGAACAATGAAAAACATCCTGGCTTTCTGAGACATTTACATGCAATGAAATTACACATATTTCCAACTGTTTCACTTGATTTCAAACATGTAGTCAGGAATTGTAGTTTGGGAAAAGTCCAACTTGTAAAAGGTGTACAAGTTTAATTGTAGATGTTAGCCAGCTAGCTAGTTTGTTAGTCTAATTGCCATACCCATACCTTTCATTTCAATTTTGTGCATACAGTGGAAAATGACATAATTAAAGATGCAATAGGAGATCTTGGAAAATGCTAACATTAGCCTGATAGCACTGAAAGCAAACGTCCCACCCACCCCTGCAATCGCCGCCCAAAGCCACGCCCCCTGAACGCATTTATGCTCACAGACATTACTGCAATAGGCTTCATCAGCGGTTCCCAATTCCAGCCCATGTTTCGAAGTGAAGTAAACCCCTGCTCAGGGAGTAGGGAGCAAAGGACACAGTGTAGGGATCATATCAATCGGAACACAGTTCATTAACTTAGCTCACTTCTAACAAGTTGAAAAACAAAGCGAAAAACTTTAAAAAGTACTACAATACCAGGACGGAAGACCGGGTTGTTGATGTTTGTCTGCCATTCTAGTTCTGTCTGCACAGCGTGAGTAAATGCGCTGATGACATCCTGTCTGCGCGAACAGGGTGCGCAGAGGTGTGCAGATACATACAATGACAGGCAGGAAGGAAAGCCATTTTAAAACGGTCAGACCAAGAGTTTTGATTGGATTTCTTGGTCCTACGTACAATACACATTTAAACCACTTAACTTAATGATTGCCATTGGGATGTGAAGAGACTTTCAACCAGCATAACAAAAAATGTCTCTGAAGACAACCACCTATTGCACCCTTAAACTTAATTATTTCATTTTATGAATGCTAGCTTTTTGGTGAATTAAAAGCAAGCAGTAATGTAACTGAAATTAAAACAACATTACAGAAGCTTACATTTATTTTAAACTTAATTATTTCATTTTTTGAATGAGCAGTTAACTCAAGGAAAAATGTTCCACGCTATCAGTGTTGCCAGTTAAGATGTTTTAAAAAGTCTATTTCAAAATACTACATGGGCTAATAGACAGTCATTAACTTGTGATTTTTACCTCTATATTGATATTTTATTCTGCTTCTCTCCTTTGTGTTGCTCCCTGCCTTGTGCCTCTGATAATTTTCTTTTTCACTCATTATTTAGAAATTATACTTTAAGAGCACATAAATGGCAAAACTGTTTTTAACTGTGTGCGTCATGCATAATTAATGCGTTATGATGATGTATTGCACGTCATGACACAGTGTTTAAAGTCCCCAAGTTTTTTGGGGTGTTAGCATCAATATGTTAGTCTTAAGATTGTCTATAAGGCAGTGTGCTCCAAAACAGTGACAAAATTCGCATTTAGAAGATATAAGCATTCATAGCTTGCAGTTTGTCACTTCCTCCAAAATGGCTCAACGATTTTTTTTGACGTCACATCGTACTTCATCTTCTCATCAAACCTTCTGACCAATCAAATGCTCTCTAGAATCTGAAGCGCCCACCCCCTGCACTATAAATAGACACTGAAGCTGCAGCTGAGATCGGTCACTTGTTCACAGTGTAGTATTTCCTCTACGGTAAACTCCTCGTAGTGCACAGTGTAGGTGATAGGGAATGATTCAGACAGTGTACTATGCTTTCGATTGGTGCAAATGAGGTCTGGTTTCATATTGTTTCATGCAAACCGCGGCAGCGCACATCCGGACTTTGGCTCTGGTCCAAAGATGCAATTGCACAGAACGGATCATATGTGCGAATCTGCATTTATTAAAAACTTTTGCAACTACACCGCCTCAGCATGATTATGATCACTATTTTGTTTTACTTAAGAGTTTCATGTTGAATCTAGGAGGTAATCTATTAGACTGTGGCTGTCAAATGTGGCTTTACTGAGCTCAATGTCACTGGCCCGAGTAGACATAATCAAAACGCTATTGGCTACTTTTTATTTTGTTTTATTTTTTATATACTTTATTTTAAGGGTTAAACAAGAACAGACAAACAACACTGTCTCGGACTACACAAGCGAAAAAAAATATATATATATTCATATATATTCATAAGAAATAAAGTAAATATTCAGTTTAGTAGCCAGAAGTACTGTAGTAAAAACATCCAAAACAATCAGTCAAGGTGCGCGGAAAGTTATACAGCTTTAACCTGAGGAGCCACTAAGGGGCTGGTTGAACGGTTGACTTGTCCAAATGGCCCAGAAATGGACCCCAAACAGCGGAAAATTTTTCAGTGGAATTAGTCATCAAGAATCTGAGTCTTTCCATTTGAATAACAGAGATCATGTCCATAATCCACATTCGAAAGGAAGGGGGTGAGGGTGACTTCCAGTTCTTAAGCACAAGTCTCTTAGCCACAATCATACCCAGGGTTAAAGACTGCTGTATTGTCCCCCCGGGAGGCCGGAGATGCGCTGTGAAAAACCAAAGATAGCAAGTTCTGCTTCCGGTGGAGGAGGCATATTGTAAGCCTTGGAGTACCAGTCAAATATGCTTGACCAAAGCCCAGTCAATAAAGGGCAAAACCAGAAAGCATGAGAAGTTGTATCCTCTGTCACCTTGCACTGGTCACACATCGGTGAAACAGAGGGGAAAATTTTATGCAGTTTGGTTTTTAGTGTAATGCAAGTGATGAACAACCTTCAAATGGATCAGTTGGTGTCTGGCAACACAGCTTTCAATTATACAAACAAATTTGGAAAAAGATGCCTAGAATCAGGAGGACTCAGAAACCTAAAAAAAACATAAAAAACATGCTTTTCAGGGAGTTTTTTTTGAGTTTGAAATTACTAATTTTGGATTTTACATAGTGCCTAGATAACGAAAGAAGTGTGCATGAGGTAAATCAAATTTCTCTCTTAACTGGCTAAAGGATGCAAACCTTCCCTCAACATAAAGATCCTTGATGGACTCTAAGCCCTTCTCCTTCCAGATAAAGTAAGTTCTATCAGTCCAGGGGGGTAAAAAAGAATGATTATAACAAATTGGCGTATGAAACAGAGGTCTCTGGTAGGGACAAGACTTTTCTCCCCTGATTTAAAATTTTAACTGAATTCTTTAACACAAAGCTTAATTTATTCATCGCTGTGGGCCTATCCAACTTGGAGAACAACATGGTCGCTAAGGAAGTGCCAACAGCCAGGCTAGGCTCCATCTGTACCCACAGCGGGGATGTCAGGGGTCAAACTGGTCGGTGCCCCTTCACCCAATACATTAAAGCCCTAAAATTGAAGGCTCAATAATAATGCTTAAATACTGGCATGCCCAGACCACCTACAGATTTGGATTTTTGTAGATGTATTTTAGAGAACCTGTGTGTCTTAAAGTTCCAAATATAAGAGAGGATTATAGAGTCCAGTTACCTGAAGAAAGCAGAGGTAAGAAAAAAACAGGGAGATTCTGGCAAAGATATAGGAATCTGGGAAGAGAAACCATTTTTATTGAATTTATACGCCAAATCATTGACAAAGGTAAAATTTTCCAACTCCCTATATTGCATTTGAGCTTCGAAAGAAACTCCTCAAAATTCAACTTAAACAATAATTTTGAATCTTTGGGAATTGTCAAACCGAGATACACAAAATGATCCCTGACTATTTTAAATGGAATATTCTCCATAAAAACCAGGTCTATAAGTATCAGTATCAGAAGTATAAATTTACTCTTTGACAAATTGATTGTATAACCTGATAATTTCCCAAAATAAGTAATTAAATCTAAGAGAATGGGAACTGATCTTCTGCAAATACAATATTACATCATCTGCATACAGACTAATAAGAACTTTCTTGCCTCCCACTTCAAGACCTGTGATACCTTTATGATGCCTGTCTACTGTGAACTACATTCAGCACGCTCTGGGAAGCTTCCTGTGTTGGCGAGACAGCGCTTCAGCGGCGGTCGTTCCAGTGTCGAGTGGTTTGGGTACTTCAGGCTGCACTACTTCCTGTCGTGTTGCAATGGCCATTTCCCTGTGTGCCTCAGCACTAAAACAGCATTTCCTAAAGAGTGAATTTCCTCTAAAAGTGCTACACGGGTGCGTCTTTATAAAGACATCTGTCCACCGGCCGCAGTGCCCCAGCCTGCTCGTCGCCGAGGGCGGGCCTCCCCGCCTGTCCAGGCCCCCGCCAAACCTGGAGGCAAACGTAAGAGCTGAGACAGGCGACCCAGAAATGGAGGGATCTGCTTTTCGGGAGATGGTAAACACACCACTCCCTCCCCCGGAGGAGGGCCGGGTGGAGAATCTTTTGTTTTGTCTTTTCCCACCGTTGGCCACACAGCCGACGGTACCCAAATACTCGACAAAAGAGCAATTTCCTTTATCTCTGGGTCCCAGGAGGGCACGGAGAGTTGCGGATGGCCAAGCACTGGATCTCACTCATCCTCCTCCTTCGCCAGATGGCAGCAGTGGAAGGTTCGAGAGCGTCTACAAAGGGCCTACTCACACACCCTCTGCCAACCCATGGAACCATGTGAGCCCTGCACCCCACACTCACACCACACTCTGGCCTGCTGAAAAGCCGCCAGAGTTGGGTCCCTGTGTTCCACCTCGCTGCACCACTGCGGGTAAGGCTGTGGTTCCGCTGGTCCCACTTGTATGGTTTCTAAGCGCCTAGTCAGCGCTACCCAGCCCATCTGGCTGGCTCCTACGGACCATCAGCCTCGGCTATGCGAATTCAGTTCGCCCGGCATCCCCCCCAAGTTTAGCGGTATCCGCTTTACTACAATGAAAGCGGCCGATGCCCCTGTTCTGCAGGAAGAGATTGCAGTCCTACTGGTGAAGGACGCAATAAAGCCAGTACGTCCAGCCGATATGAGGGTGGGGTTTTTCGGCCCTTACTTCATTGTACCCAAGAAAGGCAGTGGGTTACGGTCAATCTTGGATTTGCGAGTTTTGAACCGGGCGCTTCATCGTCTACTGTTCAAGATGTTGACGCAGAAACGCATCTTCAGGTGTGTCCATCCCGAGATTGGTTTGCAGTGATCGATCTGAAGGATGCATACTTTCATTTATCAATCCTTCCGCGCCACAGACCTATTCTGCGGTTTGCGTTCGAAGGAAGGGAATGTAAGTGGAAGGTCCTGCCCACCTTTGGGCTGTCCCTGTCTCCCTGTGTCTTCACGACTCTTGTTCCCCTCAGAGAGCAGGGTGTTCGCATTCTCAACTATCTAGACGATTGCCTTATACTAGCACAGTCTCGGGATCAGTTATGCGAGCACAAGGACCTGGTGCTCCAGCACCTCAGCCTGTTTGGCCTTTGGGTAAACTGGGAAAAGAGCAAACTCTCCTCGACGCAGAGGATCTCTTTTCTTGGTGTGGAGTTGGATTCGGTCGAACAGACGGTCGAGCACGCCTCACAGAGGAAAGTGCGCGGTCCATGCTAGCCTGCTTGAATACATTCAAGGGCAGGACAGAGGTCCCATTGTAACTTTTTCAGAGGCTCCTGGGGCATATGGCGGCCGCAGCGGCACTTATACAGCTTGGCCTGTTACATATGAGACCGCTCCAGCACAAGCTTTATGGCCAAGTCCCGAGGTGGGCATGGCAGCGCGGCACTCACCGGGTCCAAGTTACTTGGCCTGTCGCCAAACCCTCACCTCGTAGTCAGATCAAAATGTCAATATTCTCACATATTAGGCTTTATTTTAATTTATATTTTAAAATTCCTTTAATAAAACGACATGCATTTTTTGTCATGCACTACTTTGTTATTCGTTACCTGTCGTTTATTTTGACAGATAACTTCTTGGGAAAAATATATTTGTCTGTACAGATTACGAAATCGTGAATCATAAATAGTGAGGCACTGTATGATTTCGCTCCCATTATTTAGGCGTACTTAAAACAAGAAACGAATGAAATAAAACCTGCATGATTTAGCTAAATAATTGAAAACTCTAAAGAATGGACAGATTAATAAAACGTCCTCATGTTTAAACTCAAGTTCTCTCATTATAATCAACAAAATGCACATGATGTAAAATAAGAGCTTCATTAATTGACAACTTCAGTGATTTTAAAGGGAGCCTTCTTTACTTGCTTTCATATAATTAAAGTAAAAAAAAAAATGAAAAGAAAAATTGTAGCTGCTTTTAAATGCTGGTGTGTATCATATTCCTTAAAATATCAGAGTGCAAGATTTGTGCGGTGAGCGTGATGCTGAGTGCACGCGCAGCATTTATTCTTATTTGTCTACATATTTTATCTTCATTACAAATCTTGTTTGGTTTTATTTTGGATAATTACATGTAAAAAATGATTTACTTTGTAATACATATGCAAAATGTGAATTATTATTCATATTCAAGTGTTTGTGCCGAAAATTATTAATGCGTATGCATGACAGGGAGGCGCACTCTCGATCACTTGAATTTTTTATTGATAATGAAATAACTTTAAATTGGGGTGTCTCACATACATGAGAAATATATCTACAGAAAGCTACTTTTTAAACGAATCAACTGACTTGTAAACGAATCAATTCAAAACGAAGCATTATGTAATCTGTGAAGGTTGCATTTCTCTCTAAAGGAGAGAGTCAGCACTGTGAATTTAATCTTGCAGTCGACAAGAAAACATTTGTTTATTAATAAATAATTAAAATGTCTCCTTTTTCACAATTATTAGGCTACTTCTGCCTGTGCTTTGTGGCAAACTTAATGCATGCGCTTGAGCGTGGAATATATTAAGGATCATTATGGATTATAGATGTAAATTTAATATACACCTGTGATTATTTGAATAATGACAAATGAACGACTAGTAACTAGAAAAATCTTACGTGGGGTCAAACCTATTAAATGCCCTCTATGACATCTCTGTTAAAGTTTTTAAAGCATTTTGTACGCGTTTGAATAAATTCTGCTTTTAAAACGGTCGGTAATGGAGAGATGCCTTAACAATGATTTTTCCTCTGAAACACAAAAACAAGAAAATTGAAGTAAAATTGATATTTTATGTTTTGAGAATGGCCAACCCTTCTCTGCAGATATTGTTCCTTCTGGTTTGTGCATTGTAAATCACAGAAAGTCTACATAATTAAAATATTGTCTCCCAAAAACTCTGGTGTTTTTTGTCATGTCTGTAACGCATGTGTAGCCTATCTCCCAGATCTAAAATAGCCTATAAAACATGGTCATAGACAGATACTTTACTGATGTCTGGACTCTGGGTTTAGAAAAACATAAAGAGAAGGTTCAATATATTGGTAATGAATAAGCTACATTCTGTGAGAATTTATATTTCACATTCTAAAAATATTGTATGAACACAACAAAATAAAATTCACGCAACAGTTTGCATCATTTTTTTTTTTTTTTGAGTTAAGGCAACTTCCTCTGAAAATTTTATAATAACTAACTAAACTATATTGCGCTATACAGTAGTCAACATTTGAAGTGGATCAAAACCTTTTTTCAAAGTTGTCCTAAAACCAAAATGACGAGGCATTTGTCCTAAACGTCCTCTGCAAGTTTGAAACCCTCATAAGACACTGTCCATATGAAAGAGCAAGAAATTCACACCTTTATCTCAACCCCCACAAGCTATACAGATGTACCCCAAACCCCAACCCCCCCAGCTGAACTGAATTCGCTCAGTTTTTTGGCTGTGAGGAACGATGTGTTTTGTCATGTTACTGGGATTAAACATGCCTGCACTCACAGCAGCCCTACTCTTTTTTTATTCATTATTTTTTTGCAGCCCATATTATTATTTTCACCAGACCATAATAATAACAAATTTTCATTAGATAATTATCATTATTTTTGTGAAAATCATTGTTATTTGTGAACGTAGGCATTTGAGGAAGGCTTTACGACCAACCGGAATCCTCTGCCAGCTGCTCCCGCTTCAGAGCGAGCATGACTCGCACTAACTGAACCAGCTTCTGATTTTACAAAATCAGTTTGGGCGAATACAACTTATTGATCATGAGCCCAACATTTAGCAAAGCATTTAAACATTCAGCCTACCTGAAGGAATACATATTTCATTGTAAGTTAATGCTGTTCAATAGAGAGTTAAAAGAAAAGAAAAAAAAACCTAGTGTAGGCTATTCTTAAACTTAGACGTCATTACATTAAAGTACAAATCCAAACACCAGAAGCAACCTACACTCTCTAAGGTGTTCTTTCATTGAAAAGTATGCATTTTGTTTATTCACATGCTATATGGTTGAAATAATATTTTTAGTTCAAAACTATAAGTGCCATTGTTTAAAAAAAATGCTTAATTGACCATGTTTAATAGACCGTCAGTTGTTATGCTTTAAAATTCCATGCCATTTGTAATGTCACAGTATTTTCACCTCCTAAATTACTAACCTTGTAAAGTCACAATTCTATAATGGTAAAATTTACTCAGGCCGATGGCATTTTTTTTTTTTACATTTATTTTTGTATTTTTTTTTAGAATAATTGTAGCGTACATAAAAGGGGTGAAGCAAAACAAATATGATAATTTTTTAACTGCAGGCAGATATAGGCCTATATTATTGTACAAATATTTGGCTCGTCCCTTATTCTTTCCCTTATTTTCTTAAATAATAAACACTTATTTTCTACAAGAATAAACATTATAAATAAGGAATAAAAGAAAGAATCTCAATTAGCCCCTATTTTCCATTTCTGAAGTTAATTGGCAATTCTAATGATGATGTAATTTTTTGTAATCTTTTGACTCCCCTGACAGTGGCACCTTCCTCAAAAAACAAACAAACTCAGTTGTAGGAGATATGCGAGCGAATAATAGAATTATAAAAGAAAAAAGTGGGTGCTTGGTTTCCGAAATGGAAAACGAATACACCTCATAAAAAATTATATGATGAAAAAGTCATGATAACATGGAAAACGAATACAATAATTTAAGCAATTAAAACATTTTTTTATACTAGATTCAACTTGAATTTCAATACTATTAAACTGACTTTAAAATCTCAAGGAGTTTATAAGTTAAAAACGGTAAAATGTCACAAGTTCATTTAGGCTATTTAACATGCACTGTTTCTTATATATCCGAAGCCCTTGATTGCATGTTTCCATGAAACTAACAATATAATTAGTTTTTTTTTTAAAGAACAATGATTGTTTTAAAATTAACTGTTCCTGTGTAAAATGGGGCAGCAACCTTTATATCAAGCATTTTTAAATCGTCCACAGCTGAGCAACCCGGGAAGCAGGTTCTGCGCCAGAGCGCACGAAGTGAATGTGCATGCACAAAGTAATTTTCAGATGCAATGAAAAAAAGAAAATTGGATTAAAAACATACACATAACTTGTAAATAGTTAACAACATAGCCTAGATTAGGCCCAGACTCTGTTCCTATGTATATAATGTAAATTTGTTAACCCACAGTAACCAATTTTAACCGATTTAATCGCCTATTTTCGTTTGCTGCATGTTTTTTTTTTAAAACATGCTAAAAAATTAAATACGTTTTGTGAGAGGAAAAAATATATAAGTCATGTGCAGTATAAGTTGCATTTTATTACATTCAGAAATAATAACGGCAGGCCTAATAATGTTATAAAGTACCAACAGGACATTTTTAGTTGCCTTCATTTTACAACAAATCCTTTAAATTTAACATATTTTTAATGAATGAACAAGAATTAAAAATATATAATTCTAATGGATAAATATAATTGCAGTATATAATAATATAGGCTTAGCTATAAACAGACAAAAAAATTAATTAATAATAATTTAAAGTAAAACCTTATGTAAGGTTGGGCTTACCTGGCTCATTCGGGAGAAATCCAAACGTTTCCATATTCGTGATGTTGCCCATTTGAAGCTAAACTCTTATTCATTAGGAAAAATAGGCTTTGTAGTTCACCCGTGTTTCAGTATTGACGGAAAAAAATCATAATGAGCAAAAGTATGCCAAAGTGGACCGCTGCTTCATTAGGAAAAATAGGCTTTGTAGTTCGCTGTTTCCAATGAATATGTGCGCGTAAGGCACCAGCGCGATCAAACAGATGAAACAGATGTTACTCCATTTTTGGTCACACAGTAAAGGCATAATTCAAAACTGCAAAGTGTTAGCAGTTATCAAGAATAATAACAGAATTAATAAGAATTATTTCTAAATGCTGGACTGTTCTCGTTTCCCTCCCTTGTCTCTTTTAATTTGATATTTGATGCGTAGACTGTTGCCTAAGACTATCCCATGTTTTGAAATTCTCACTGTAAATTTTCGAATGGTTTTTAAGGATGTTACAATGTTATATTATAATGTTATTGTTGTTGTACTTCGTCCTTTTATCTCCATTTCCAATCCGTCCCTTTGCGCCACCTGGCGGTTGTTTCGCGAAATGATTTTAACACGCGACTGACTTGCAGTAAACGCTGCAGCCCTGCTGCTGCGGCGGTACATGCGGCGGTAATACCCATTCTGGTTGTCTACCTACTGTATCGGTAATACCCATTCTGGTTGTCTACCTACTGTATCATTGATAAAGCAAACTTAGGAACAGACTCACAAGTGGGAAAATAAAATGATTTTAAAACTGAAGGAGGATCTAAATACTGTGCAATGTTTTGCCACAATTTTTATTGACTCCAAAGCATTAACTGTTTCATAGGGAAATGTGGAAATGCCTCCAAGATTTCCTGAGGTCAGGCAATATTCATAATTCCCACTTAACATGCACACTCACCATACAGTTGAATATGCAGATGTTTCAGGTAATGTGAATAATTACCAACAAGTTGATTTACTGGGACATTGTATAATCATCTTCTCAAATAGACAGTAATGCTTATATGCATGTGTGGTACTTACCATATCATCAAACAGCATTTGAGGAGAAACATATACAGAAACTGTCTACAGGTGTTGCCAGAGGTGGATGCACGAGGTGAGGTCTTAAGTGTTATTTGTCCAACCACTTGTTTCAACTCTGTCACTACTGCTGGAATCTCTGTTAAGAGAATGGAGTTATAAATGATTATAAGACAATTGTGAAAAAGTGAGTGACGTGACATACAGTCAAGTATTGTGGCCCATACTCAGAATTTGTGCTCTGAATTTAACCCATCCAAAGTGCACACACACAGCAGTGAACACACACACACTGTGAACACACCCGGAGCAGTGGGCAGCCATTTATGCTGCGGCGCCCGGGGAGCAGTTGGGGGTTCATTGCCTTGCTCAAGGGCACCTCAGTCGTGGTGTTGCCGGCCCAAGATTTGAACCCACAACCTTAGGGTTAGGAGTCAAATTCTCTAACCATTAGGTCACGACTTCCCCAAAAGCCTCATACTGTAACTGCATGTTGACACAAATGCCAAAAATCAATCACATATAACAGCAAGTCAGGAGAGCTTTTGGGAAGGCGTTATATGCAAATGCACTGCTGCCTCAAACCTGCAACAAAATGGAAAACAACAACATTTTAAACATTATTCAAAATAAATACGATTGATATACTCTGTGACTGATTCAATCATAAATGCACTTGTAATATTACAAAGGTTTCATTTGTGTTTGAGTATGGTAAGGAAACTGTTAGTTGCAGCGGTCACTTTGCTAAAGCAGTAAAACATGCTGAACCGCTTGAGATTTATAGAATGTTATATTTATAAGTGTTTTAAATGTATTGAAAGGCCACACTTTTTGTAGTTTGTTCTGTCAGCTACGACTTGACAGCACAAAATGTAAACACGCAGTTGCGCAACATCAACACATAACAGCTTCACCATTTCGTAAGGAATGGTTAGGAATTTGAAAATCCCTGCTATGTGGCTATATCTACAAGGTAATGTATTAACGTTACATAAATAATGACAGCAGCACTGGATCTTATTGATATTTTAGTACTGACCAATCAGGAACCTGTATCAATTTAGTACCAGTTCCTGATACCATTCCCTAGTGACATTAAATGACAACAAAATGGAGAAAATATATTATTATTTTTTTTAATTCATATAATTACCTCTTATGGCATCAAGTATCTTTTTAACATTGTCTTCTTTTAGCCTCTTGTTCTCTTTTAAGTTCCTTCATTTGCATCTGTACCTTACTCTAGTTTCTGGCATGTAGGTCCTCATCTGATGAAGACTCATTTTCAATAGTTGACTACAACAGAACACAATGGGAAAGATAAATAAATAAATAAATACATCCTCTTCTGCAGCAAAAGTTAAAACTTATGACTTCAATTTGCGAATATTAAAATAATTTATCTGTAAAGATTTTTGCTTTGCCATCAGCTCCTTCTTCAGCCTTTCAATCATTTGGTCTGTTACTATCACGATTGTCAGCTAGAGTGCCCATGAACTCCATTTCCCATTATCCCGTGCCTAGGGCTAATCACCGCCAGGTGTTCCCCATTACCACTCCCCTATATATATACTGTGTTTGGACTCCGTTATTGCGAAGTCTTGTTTAGCCCAGTCTTACATTTCCGAGCGGTTTTTCCTTGTGTTTGTTCTTTCTGTGTCTGATCTTGTGATCGTGCTGTGATTCTCTACCACCTGCCCCGACCTCTGCCTGTTACTGTTTCTGATTTTGGATATCCTTTGACATTCTTGATGCTGTTAGCTGATTACTGCCTGCCTGGCCATTCTCCAATAATATACTGCAATTGGATCCGAACGTCTCTGACTCCACGTTACAGTTACCTCTTTTGGGGTACTGGTTGTCTTTTTGCTCTTTTGCTAACAAAATTACATTTAAACAATTCACATTTATTTGTACAGTGATTTTTTTTTTTTTTTTTTTTTTTTTTTTTTTTTTTTTTTTTTTTACAAGATTTTTTTTTTTTTTTTTTTTTTTACAAGACATATTTAGCAGAATCTCTTTTGTAGTTGCAACAACTGCTTCATTATTGAAATGTACATTTTTTTTTTCACCTAGATTCACATGCAGAGGTGGCATAGAATCTCCACATTATCTCCATACTATTTTTATCTATGTTATCACCTGTTTTGATGATCATTCATCCTCCAGTTCTACATCCTCCATCAGCCCAATTTTTGGCTTGTCTTCCTCCTGAGTGTTTGTTTCCAGATGTTTTCACCCTTTGTGAATTCCTCCCTCTTCTGGTAGAGGTCACTATAATTGTCTGTAAAAAAAAAAAAACATACATTGTTTACATTGTGGAAAACTGGGTCAGCTAGTCAAAAGTTTTTGAACTAAGATTTTTGAATTTTAAAAGAAGTCTCTACTGCTCAGTACATAAAACAAAAATAAAGGTTATTTATAGTTCTTTTATTATTTATTTACATTATTAAACATATATGGACTCAAAAAAAGCCCAAACATACATGTAAAAAACACACATAAGGTAAAATATAAAGGTCAAATGTCCTGGCTCATCCAAATTAAGCTAATCAAAGCATACAACAACACATTGCTGCTAATTACTGTACATACCTTTCCAATAGAAAAAAAAGGAGATGCAAACAGACTTGGCTGCATTTGTAAAAAAAAATTAATCATAAAAGTCATGTTTTTTATGTTTTTATTTTTTTTTTTGCTGATGAAGGTCATGCCAAAAACATAGTCATTAAATAATTTGATTATTTTTTTGCACCTCCGCTTTGAAAAGGCTTCCAAAAAGGGGCGTGGTCAACTGTAAAAAACTGGGAGGGTAGAGTCTGTAAAGAGGGAAGGGTTTTGCATAAAAAAGTGAGTTTCACTGAGTGCATATAGCATACCGCTAATTTCGCATACCGGCAAAGCAAACATGCAGACACACACAGGTGAAATGGATAGTGATAGAGAGTACAGCGGTTCTGAGAGCTGAACCTTTAGATCCTCACATACATACAGGAGAAAGTGAAGATGAAAAAAACTGATGAACCGCATATCGAATTCGTCTCGCACTGGTATGTTTTTGTATTCCAAATATTTCTAGTTCAATATGTATTTATCAAACTGAAAGTTTATCTTGCATGTAAATGCCAAATCTTCCATTGCAAAGTATTATAAAAATGCTAATTATGTTGTGTTTGTGTGGTAACTGCTCCAGACTCAGTCCCTGGGAGAATGTATGTTGTAAAGACATACCACAGGTAAAAACTTACTTCACCTTAGTTTCTGAAGAAAAAGCACATACTCATCTTTATGTTATAGCCTTTACCAAGTACTAATCTGTCCCTTTCTTGCAAACAGGTGATGCACAGGTGATGTGGACAGTGTTGAAAAAAATAAATAAATACACTCTTACCAGAATAAGTTTATGTTTTAGCTTAAACCTTTTAAGTTAACAAGCTGTCTCGTGTAAATTCTTTTTAAGTTCTTTTAGACTACCACTAGGTGGAGCCCTAAGCATATATTTTTGTATTCTGGATCTTTTACTGAAGAAGTGATGTACATTTTTCTTTGAACACGCAGTAAAGTAAAACACACACTTTTTGTTCTGTGCGTTTAACAAGGAAATCACTGCTCTGAGTCTTTATTATAACCAACAGACAGGGGGATGGCGTTGCCAGTATAACAGATCAGTCAGGTTTTGAGCCTGTGGCTCTAAACCCCATACGTCCTGCAGGCAGTGTATGGCATGTATCGACAGTTGTTTGGGGAGATGAGAAACCCTGTCCTCAACAGGTCAGTTTTGTTAAACTCTATTAAAAATAAGTCCATTGTTATATATCTGTAGGTTATCAAAATGCCTGAATTTTAACAGGGTATGTTTCTACAATGTATTGACTATAAGCAATGCCAAATCAATATTCCACACTACTAATCAGTATATGAATACAAACTCACTTAAATATCTTTCACAGTTCTTATAGACACATGGCATACAGAAATGTTGTCAGATGGTGCTGGGGGTACCTGGGCAGACACATCTGTGTGCAGTTACACGCATCAGAAAGCAGTTCCCAGATCAAATGGAAAACTATACTGGTTTATTACCCCTCCCCTTGAGTAATATAAAATGTTTTGACCATTTTTAAAACTGTGTGATTGTTTGGACTGTAATTGTGTTGTCTTACTGTTCAGAAAATAAATAAATATTTTACGCGCATAATTTATCCACTTACTGGCCTGAGGGCTTTCAATGTCATTTATTATATTTATGAATGGTAACACTTTACAAAAAATATAAAAACTAAAAATATTGTTCATAAGACGTCTTGTATCAAAAACAAAGACATCTTTATGCAAACTATGCTACATTTAAAACAAACTTAATGAAGGCTCATTAAGGTACGTTGTGTATACCATGCAAACATAAATGTAGCAGTACAATGTTGAATAAGGTGATTAGTAGCCTATCAGACTATATTATCTATATTATCATATTAGCTGAGTTGACTCAAAAACAAACATTAGTACACATTAGCATTCTAACAGCCATGACAAAATGTGTGAACAGCAAATTAGTATTAGTTGGGTTTATTAAAGACATGACAAAATGTGTGAACAGCATAAATGAGAATGGCACTTCTAACATCTATAAAGAAGAGGACACATCTGAATAGGACATGTACTGGTAATAAAAAATAATTTTGTCGCCAAGTATTTAACTACTGTCGACACATTCAACCCCAAAACAAAAAGGTGACGTTTCTGTGGCATTAAACATTATTACAAATAAAAATGTTTAACATGGAGTCCGGTTGACGGCTGAATTAGTATGGCTGATAAGTCTTTGAGCTCTCAAAGTTGGGTTTACTATCCCCTAAATATTTCAAATTGATTGCTTTTGCAATAGACAAATTTGTATGCAAATATGCCAGAGGGAGGCAAGAAAGGGCCTAGGAAAATGCAAGGAGATAAAGAACATCTGAAATTTGAACAAGCGGAATCACAAGCGACCTCCGAAATAGAAGAGGGTGACGGCGACGGCATCAGATTTTTTATGATGCAGACCTACACGACAAACTATGGCTTAATTATTTAGCAAAACAGATAAGTGGGCCTACTGACGGAGCTGAAATCGGATCTGGATGCAATTCAAAGCAGACAAAAAAAGGAAAAGAGATGAATACTCTTAAACACATGACATCAACCAACAACTAAACAGTGGACAAAGCTAGCGGTGCCAGTAACAGTAGTGAAAAACTCAAAACGAAGAAGCTCCAGAATCGCATAGAAGGACTTGAGACGTGGTCAAGGCAGTAACAACGCGCTAAAACAATTACTAAAAGAGCCAAAATAATATGTCGGAACAAGATTAACAACCTGGAATCAAGGGGGAGAAGGAATAATTTGAGAAAGTTACGGGGTCCCGCGAAGGAGAAGAGGGCAAACCTCCACAACGACACTTTCGTTGAAAACCTCTTCGAAGTGAAAGGTTGATCAGTGCGGGTACTGGCCCCACACATACAAGAGCTCATCGCTCCCTGGCCCGCCAAGCCCACCGCGGATGCCCCCCACCTCGATCCATCATCATGAACTTTTTGAATTTAAGGTCAAGGAGACTGTACTGAAAAAACGAGTGGCTAGAAAAAGATACTTATAACGAGGATACGCCCGTAACTTGACCCATGCGATACTACGGCAGTGGTTTGCACAGAGCCGAGCATACACAAGAGCGCGCTAAAGCGCCAAAGGAATCCGATTTCAATCACATTTAGAATCCGATGGGACACGGGCCCCACGGTTGTAACCCAACACTCCTGGCGGAGGCTCTACGTGAGATGAGAAATCAAGGGAATCGAGGTGGAAGAACCCCAGGATCGTGGATGGTCATGCGACAGTCCGATGGATCAAGCTGGAGAGGCGCATCACCATGGCAACCGCCCCTCGCCACAGAGACAAGGGGACTATCAAAACGCTGACGCTAGACGAACCACAGGATTTTCAAATTCCCCCGCCCTAACTTAAATTTCGGCATGTTCTACAGGTGGCGTTTTCGAATTGTTTATTTTGGGACCAATAAACCAACACCTAACACATGGGCTGATTAGATCTACGGTTATAGAGTTTACAAGTTGATTGCTATTTTAGGCGTTAGGAATCTATTTACCCTACTTTGAGGATGACAAGTTTGAGCTGGAATGAGTGAAACCATTTTGCGTTATCACACTCTTCTGGGAGGGGGCCCTCGCTTCGTGCGGCTTTCCCCCCTCACTTATGGTTGGGATTACAACCCATGGTGTACTTCTAGTAAACCTCATTTTGGAAGTCATTGTGTTCATTTTAAATATACTTCTGTGTGGTCATTAGTTCTTTTTTGTGCTTTTTGTTTTGGAGGCTTGGGAGGAGGAAGAGCTATATTTTATTTTATTATTATCTGATGATACAAAAAAACTGGAATAATGTCACTGAATGTACATGGTCTTGGGAAGCAATCAAAAGAGCAAGGGTAATGACAAAAATAAAGAAAGAAAATAAGCACGTTATCTTTCTGCAGGGAAACCCATTTGTCACCATAAGATGCACGAGAAACTAAAAAAAAATTTGGATACGAGGAAAATATACCACAGTTCTTATGTCATAGTCACAAAAGAGGTGTAGCCATCCTCATCTCGAAGTCATTAAAATTTGACATATATAAAGGAAAAAAAGACAAAGAGGGGCGCTATGTATAGTAAAGGGCAAAGCTGAAAGCAGCAAATTGACTTTAGTTGTATATAGCCACCTCCAAATAGTGATAGACACTTTTTAAAGACTTATTTGATGTGGACTCTCTTAGAATCTTGAAGGGAATTTGTATTTGTGGTGGGGATCTCAATTGTAATACTGAATTATAATCTTGGACACAACTAGTCAAATCAGAAATAAAAAGCAATTGGAAAATTTGTAAGCACTACACTTAAAGAAAACTGGAATTGTAGATGTATGGAGGCTATACACCCCACACAAAGAGACTATACCCATTACTCTGTCCCGCACTCTGTACATACGCGGCGGATTTGATTATTTTCTAATGCAAAAAGGAAACATGTTACAGAGTGTTGGACTGTAAAATTGGAGTCACGGATATTTTCTGATCAAATGCAAATTTTCTTAACTATCCAAATAGACTTCACACTACCCAAAAACTCTGTGTGGCGGCTCAGTGTGGGTATTCTCAACAATGAGAAAATGGTGAAGATATTAAGCAAGAAATTGATACATTTCTTAGAGAAAATGATAATGGGGAAGCTGACCTTTAATTCTATGGATGCGTTAAAGGCTGTGCTGCGGGGAAAACTAATAGCTATAATGCACAACTCAAGAGAGTTAGAAAGAGAAGAATGAAAAATTTATGAATACTTTGAAAGAGTTAGAAAATAACTGTAAGCATAAAAGAGAATGAAATACACAAAAAACAGATAACGGAAGTAAAAATACAAATAGAAGAATTACTTAATGCAAGAAATAGAGAAAAAAGCAAGAACGTCAGGCAAAGTTATTATGAACTTGGTTCCCAAGTCAGCAAAGTTACTTGCTCGTAGATGCGGAAACAACATATGGATACTGCAATTCACAAAATAAAAACCCATATCACAGAAAATTGAAGGAGATGTGAAAAGATTTTTAGAGAATACTATCAAAAACTTTATTCCAAAGATGAGACCCGCGAACAAGAGGTACATAAGGAATTTCCTTTATTCATTAGATTACCTAGCATTGGGAAGTACAGAACAAAAAAAATCACCACGAGACTTCACTAGAAGAATTAAAAGTAAAGCGCTGGGAAAAAATGAAGGACTAATAAAAACTCCGGGTGGTGTGGTGATGGGTGTCCTGCGAGGTGGTCCAGGCAATTTCTGTGGACAATCCCAATTTTATTAAGAATCTTTTAAACTGGACGATAAAGGAAGGCCGCATTCCACCATATCTTGGAAAGAGGCCATTGTGTCTTTGATTCCCAAGGAGGGGAAAAGATTAGAGAGGATTGTGTTCTCACATGACCCATTTCCATTTTGAACAGTGTGGACTATAAATTGTATACTTTCAATTATTGCTAAAAGGACTGGAATCATTTGTTTTTGTTACTGAATGATGAGGATCATGGTGGGTTCATGCAGCTTGACACAACACAGGATAATACTAGAAAGAACTTTGCCCAATAGACGGTTGGAGGGACTGTGGTAGTAGGGACGCAAACCACGGCAATCTTAGGGGGGACATGTCCTAAATTTCAAAATTTGGGACTCTTGTTCACAATACATACAGAAGGTGCTGGGAATACATGGATCCCAAAGGAGTGTTAAAGTTATGTTTGCTGCGAAACATCACAGAAAGTGTGCGGAAGGAGGATCTTTATTTATCCAAAGATTTTTGTTATCTGCGGCCCGAAAGGCCTATTACTAGAGTTTTGGCTTAAAAATCGAACATACCAGATCAACAGCCAGGGAACAAAGATATCAAAGAACATTGTTATATGGAAAAATTAACCTACACTTTATAAGGTTGAGAATCATCATTTAAGAAGAAAAATGGAGAAAATGAGTCCCAGTTTCTTGCCCCTAGAGACTGGCAGAACGGTTCCTCCCAATAAAATTATTAAGTTGTGAGATTCTACGGATTGGGTTCTGGTAATCTTGGCACAAACGATGGTTTTAGAAGTACTGTATATGTATGTTTAAGATTTCCAGGTGTTTCCGAAGATCACCATATTTGACTTGTAATTTTTTGTTCCAGTAGCTAGATACTCCTCCTTGGCCTCAGTGAATGTTAGGTTATTGACTATATATATGCATGTATAGGTTGTCATTATAAAAACTACCATATAAAGAGGCAAGTTTAAAAAATGGTTTAACCTGCATATGTCACTTATAGTTATCTTTTGCCAATGGTAATGTAAAAAAAAATAATAATAATATCAGATCCAGTCACAAAATAACTTTATTCTTATTAAAATTTAAGTACTTGACAGCGGATATGGAAGAATTATAGTTCATAGGTTATGTTCTTTTATTCCTGTGCGGTTTATCAACTTGGAAGTGTGATGTGTGCAGTGCCACAGCCTCCATCTTATTAGGTCTGGTAAACAGTTTGCACAGGTGTTCTGGAACCTGCAATGGCTTGAGCCTGTCCTGCAACTGCTGGGGCTGCTCCAAAACAAAGTCAAAAAGTAGCTCCATCAGACGATCTACATACCCTGCAGCATACAATGAAAATAGTGTTAAAAATGAAAAAATGGCATATAAAATTGCCTCATAGTCCATGCTCATGAAGAAATTACCATATGTAGGACTTCTCTTTAGTGGCCTCGCTGTGCATTCACCCTTTTTGTAGCGAGGATACTGTATGTGCCATCTAAGCTGTCCAGCAGCATTAGTGGCTTGTGTTCTTGCCCTGTTTTTCAAGCTGTCAAAAAAAAATTTGTTCAAGGGCAACAACTGCAGATGAGAATATACTTGCACAACATTCCCACATAGGAGAATGCCACACTCTTTGGTGCAAACCGGATGACCAAACTGTGAAAAGACTCCAGTGATGAAGTCTGGTAATCACCACTTAAATTCTCAAGATCCCTAAGCAGTTTTGGAGCCAGGATACGCCACTGAGCTGCTCACATGCAGCTGTACCTAATGAGATAAGACTGTCAATACATATGAACACATTGCTAAACACTAAATCAAGGAAATAAATGCAATAGTAGAAAAAAGTGACAAAAAAAAAGTGAAAGTGATGTGACATACAGCCAAGTATGGTTACCCATACTCAGAATTTTGTGCTTTGCATTTAACCCTATAAACGACGTTTTCGTTCACTAGGGGGTAAAGTTGAGTCTTATTTTTGGCCACAACTTTCTCTGTGTTTCAGCAAGTGGAATGATTTTTGGTGACAAATCTTATTTTGACACATATTTTGGGAAATGCTTTGAAAATTTTCAAAAACTCAACAATACACTGTGGGCAAATTCACTACCCTTTCGTTTATGTTTGTGGATGAAAACATCCACTAAATTAAACTCCTGTAAAAATGTACCAGATAAATATTTTTTTCAAACTTTTTTGCATAAATCTATTAATCAACTCTCTCCTGATCAAAAATACCAAATGTTTAAAAAAAAATGCAAGATTTTAACTCGTCAATTACCAAGTTCATAAATGATGTCAATGATGTGGGGAAAAAAAAAAAAAACAAATGACTTATTTCAATATAAAAAGTGATTGTGGACTTATTTTTTTTACTTTTATCAGAGTCTTGGGCATGTCAAAGATGATTAGAACATTGGCTTGATGCATTCGTTTTTTGTGCAGCATTAGATTTAAACTTTTTCCTCCCTCATTTACTGTTCATGGCTGTTTTTGCCCCACTGACTTCCATTATAATTACAGTATTTTTTAATAGCAAAGCCATGACACCATAAAATCATGCATTCTTGATTGTTTTCCCTGATGGGAAGAGAGGTAAAATTTGTTATTTTTTTTATTATTTGTTATACAACTGAACACTAGGTGGGACCATTAACCCTTTAGATAGGCCTGTGTAAAAAAAAAAAGCTTAGTTTCTGGCGTGTATATGGAGTTATATGGAGTATAACAGCAAATAATAGTAAAAATCACTGTAAAAAAAAAATCTGTTTCTGTGTGGGTTATTAATGCTTTGTACAAAGCAGATCAGCTTCAGTTACATGTATTTAAATTATTTAAAAATCTATTCCACCCCAAAGCTTGTAACTACAGTATATGAACTTGAACAGATAAGTTTATAAGACAGAATGTAATATTATGAGAAAAAAAAATTATTAGGCCATTCAATCATAAGTGTAAAAAGAATTAAAAGACAAGTATACTTAGAATACATAATTATACTTTTAAGTATATATCAATAAACAAGTATAGGCCAAATACACTTAGACTTTTCTGTCAGTATAAGTCAAGTAAACTTAAGTGCAATTTTAAGTATATTTCTAAGAAATACATAAAAAGTAGACTGAAAGTATACTTTTTTGTTTTTTAGTTTAAAAGAAGTATACTAATAACATACTTGAATAAACGTATTTTCCATAAGGGTATGTCAGCCACAAGTGGTTGATTGTTCCCTTATGATCAGCTTCGCTCACACCCATGTACGACACAGGAAGAGACTGATTTAGTGAACAAGCTCCAGGCCTGCAAAACAAGGATCTAAGGAACAGTGATAACGTGACTCAATCAACCTCTGTTTGAGACCATCCAAAGACCAGATGTGCAGTGTAACTTTGACCAGCTTCATCATAAATCAATAATCAAATAAACAATAAAGACAGATTTACAGCTCCATCGTCTGAGCGGGAAAATCATGACTTTCTTGACCCTTTTTCCATACATTCCAGAAAGATGTGTGTTTCTCTCGGCAGACAAAGGAAACACATAAACTGATTTAAAAAGACAATCATTTAAAAGTATAAAAGGGCAACTATATTCACAAATAATATGTTTTATGTCTTATATATATGCTTGATTTGTTTCATGTAATCGGGTGCAACTTTAATCAATGTTGTATAACCCCTTTTAGCAGATAAAGCTATTAATATGTAAGATATGTGAAGTTTAGTGTTGAATGGAAACTTGTGATAATTGCAGAACATTGAAAGGACTGAAAAGCTGTTATTTTGAACAGTGTGTGTTGTACGACACTTTATAGAAGTATTAAAAAAATCTGGCAAGGATGTTCCCCACATGATAAATTGAAGCATCATGTTAATTTATCCACAAAGAGGAATCTTGCGGGGCTTTTGGCCAAGCCCTGCAGCCAATATGTGATTGGAACAATTGCTTCTGGGATGGACCAAATAAGAAGATTGCCAGCAAATCAGCAACGGGGTTCCCTCAGGGAGAAAAGGAAATTCCTCTATCCAGTGCAAACGCAAGTAACAAACAAAATCTTCTATCTGCTGAAACTGGTGCTGAATTGATCCTAAGCAACTAAAGATACGCCAAATCTCTGCTTTTGTGATTTTCTTGGTGCGATCTAAGAACTAGCAACAAATACTAGAATTTTGGGACTTCATGCAAACTCTGTTAATCCTCATCCTTTGAACTGTATGTGTATGTGTGTTTTCATTAGCGTATTACCATGTAATCTATATAGTAGCTCTAAATTCTTGTTTCATTATAAGAATTATTGACTTGTGTCATGTATTTAAAGTTAAAACTTTTGCCCAGATCTTGTTACCTAGTTCGTAGCTTATAAATCATCACTAGCATGTGCCCAGGGATAATACAAATATCCAAATTGTTAAGATATACTGATGTTAACGTTTAGCTGGACGAACAGTTGATAAAGCGTAAATGATCAAATTTGGAATCAGTTCAGTCAGGTTAATTTTGGATCTTCAGATTCGATTACCCCCGAAAACCTGAGCTAAAATTTTCTTACACATTTCTTAATTAGAGTGAAATTAACATTTGACTTCTACTCAGTCAACAGCAAGAAGGCTCACAAAATAATGAAGAACAGATGAAGAGGAGATGGCCATAATGCCAAGTACTGGAAGAATACTAAAATCCAACAGTAAAAAAAGTATAACTCTTGTTTGTAATATAATAGCTGTGGTGGTTATAGCATATATCACGGACTACACTTCAATATAGCAATCCTTCCATTCCATATCTGATTCATTTTCAGAAGGTGCGATGATGGGAATATCCGTGTCATCAATGCATCCAACCACACTGGAAATCCTGAAGAAAATTCTAATTATTGGGTTACTTCCAGAGGTTGCAGCAAGATGTTATCAACAGTGAACGTCAGCGAGGGCACACCTTCGTTACCGCTCTGCATACAGCTTACTTAATGTGCTGTGCATCCCCAATATAGAAAAACTGCTAAATAAATGCATGTGGATATGGCACAAAAAAATTTAACTCGCCACAAATACAGCCTCCTCGTCTACAGTATAAAGGACATGCCATTTTTGTCATTTTGACAGTGTCTGGTGTTTGACCGGGGGAGATGGGGGGAAAACAAAAAATAATCCTGTTAACGTTTGCATTAAGATGATTTTTCTTACCCATGGCGGATAATTTGACTTGTTTTTAAGTAAAATGCACTTAAATGCACTTATTTCCACCCAAAAACAAGAATAAACATCTTAGGCTATATCATTTGTCATATATAGAAAATGCATTTTGATTTATAGAAATTCCATGTTAGCGACTTAAAATAAGACAGAAATACTCAGTAAGAAAAGCATGTTTGCCGTGTGAATGAATGAGGTATTTAAACATCACTTACACTTTAAAAAGGGGGAGGAGACCGTAAGAAACTCCGGGCTTATAGAAAAAAAAAACCTGCTCCCAACCAGGAGTTGCGTTTCCTAAAAGCAACTATGGTCACAAGTTCTGTAGATTATTCCGTAAATAAATTTCAATGGAACTAACTACTATAGTTAGCTAACTATGCTTTTGGGAAACGCACCCAAGTTAGGTTCATAGAGTAAATTACCACGGTAACTGACTCTGAGTATAAGTTACCTCTCTTTCAGAAATGGGCTTGACTGACCCTGCTTTCTCGGGTTTGACAAACCTCCCATTGTGAAACAGAAAAGACTCTCAGTTACTCACGTAACCTCGGTTCCCTGAGATGAGGGAACGAGACATTGCTATGGGAATTACCCCTTTCCTCCAAATACTACTGAAGCCTTATTGAATCACGGCCTGTGAAAAATGACCAATGGCGTTCAAGTGCACGAAAATATGAGGGGCCCCCCCACTCTATAAAAGGCAGCGCTTGTACGTCATCCATTCAGAATCTTGACAGAAGCAACTTGGCATTCTAAAATCCTGAGCTTGGTGACATGACAATAAGAGCAATGCCTCATTCCCTCATCCCAGGGAACCAAGGTTACGTGAGTAACTGAGAGCGTTCCTTTTCAATTCGGTCACTCTACATTGCTATGGGAATGTATAAAACCCCACTGTGTCACAGCGATGGACCCTGGCTCGACTAATGTCAAGTTTCACATACGGAACCGTAATGAAAGCGGCAATGATATTGGGGCTCTTGTTAAACACAGTTCAGGTCTACAGGAAATAGTCGAAACCATGCAAAGTCAAGGGGGGCGTGGCAAACTAGACAATGCCGCGTCATACCAGGGAGTTAACGCTGGTAAAACAGAGAACATGAAATGGCAGCGGCACAGGCCAGTTGAAGTTTGTTAATTTCAATGAAATTATGTGTTGTGATCACTGATCTATAATTGAGAACATGATATAAATCAGTGGTTGTGATTCAACGGCTGAGCCGGTGCTCAAATAAGCAGAGTATTATAGTGATCAAGTCCTAAAAGGTGTAATGAAACTATATCATAACAATTGGATTGGTGGTGCGTCAGTCAGTACAGGGGTGTATACGACCTGGTCGAAACCACTTAGGCATGCAGCTCAGAACATAAACTGAGGCTGAGAAGGTGGGGTTTACCATTCACACTGACGTCACATGTGAGGCAAGTGACGATACGATATGCCATTTTGCCCATGCCCACTAGGATGCGAGGTCCGCAGGTTGAGTGGGCACGAACCCCCTATAGGAATCCCACGCCCTTAGAGCTATAAGCCAAAGCAATTGCGTCAACGGATCCAGTTTACAGCCTTTGCTTGGACACAGGCAAGCCTTTTGTGCGTCCTCCAAAGCATACAAATAGCTGCCCTCCGAGAGTCTGAACTGTCTAGAGCGCTCGATATAAGTGCGCACCGCATGTACAGGGCACAGCAAGAGGGTATTAAGTGTGAGAGCTTCAAGTACAAGCGCCAAGTCCCCAAGTGGGTAGGGTGGAAGGGCGAGGAGGGTTCAGCCTTTTGCTATTTTAAATATCGTATAATCAGGTCATTTCTGCTGATTGGGCGTTTATCAACGTGCACATGAAAGGCTGTTATAGTGGCCACATTACACTTTCAATGTGGATGGATGCGATATGACCACTATCAAATCGCTCTTGAAGGAAGGCAAGAATTATTGGTATTGGGCAGTTATTGGGTCTTCACCCCACAATATGCACCATTTGTGAAAACTCTCCATTTATGTGCGTAAAGACGCCTCGTGGAAGGAGCCCTAGTCTCAGAGATAGTGTTCAACACGTGCTGAGGAAGTGCATCTGTACTGGCAAGCCCCATTGAGCGGCCAGACATGAAGGCTCCATGACTCCAGATTTGGGGTGCCATATCGTTCCTTGTGCTTGAGAGAGATGAGGTCTCTCTTCAGTGGGAACAGTCCACGGGGGGGCTACCAGCATCTCCACTAGTATGGGAACCACGGCTGGTTGGGCCATTTCGGTGCCACTAACAGAAAAGATTCCCTTTCCTCTCTGATTTTGCAAAGCACACGAGACAGGAGTTTCACTGGAGGAAAGGCATACTTGCGTACTTTTCGGCCAGCTGTGAGCTAGTGCATCCATTCCAGGGGAGGACCATGTCAGTGAATATAAAACACTACAGCGTGAGTGTTCTCCGCTGATGCGAAGAGATCCACCTCCGCCCTGCCGAATACACTCCAAATCATATTGACTGTCAAAGGGTGTGTAATCTCCACTCTCCATGGATCACCCTCCCCTCGACAGTAAGTCTGTGCCGTGATTCAGGCGTCTGGGGACATGTACTGCCTGGATGGAGAGAAGGTGTTGATGTGCCCACAGAAGAAGGTCTCTCGCCAGCCGCAGCAGCGGTGTGCGAGCTCACACCCCCTTGATGATTTATAAATGCTACACTGTCATGTTGTCCGTCCTGATGAGAACGTGATGGTGGAGAATGTCCGAGAGAAAGCACTCGAGTGCTAGGTTTACAGCACGGAGCTCCAGACAGTTTATGTGCCACAACTTTTCCGTTTCTGACCACTTCCCGAAGGCTGGTCTGCCGTCGTATACGGCTCTGATATTGAAGTGAGTTTTGTATTTTTGCATAGTGGAACAGTCAAAACACAAAAAAAAACATGACAATCGTTCTTGCTGGCTGCAACAGTCAGGGGGGCATGGTGAACACACACAGCGGAGCGAGCAGACTTCTTCAGTGGCTCGTTCTTCAGCGCTGGGTGCAGCTTTCCTCCTCCGAGAGAGCTGGAGAGCGTCAGGAATGCGGCTTTGATTCCAGAGACCTGAGAAGTTTGGGCCTGATAAACCTGGAGTATCGCCATGACGTGCAGTGCTGAAGCTGCCTGGCCTGCCGCGGAGAGAAAGCCTTGCCAGTGAAGTTTGCGGTGGCGTGGCAAGGTTTCGAGGGGAGATATGCGTTATTTCTCATTCTCCAGTTCGCCGCGGCTGCAGGACAGAGGTGTGGCAGCAACGGCTTCCGACCCACGGGGGGAAGTTTTAATATACCCCGCTCGATCACACACCATCCACAGATGACAGAAGTGAGGATCCCGGGTTGTGCACTCGACTGGTGAGTGGCGTGTTCCACGGCTTCACTATTTTGTCATGCACCTCCGGGAAAAAGGGCCCGGGCCTCCGCTGGGTGTCTTTTTGGCCACGGTCCGACTGGAGGTACCACTTGTCCAGATGGCTTCTGGCCGGCTCGGCAGGACGCGCCCATTCCAAACCAAGCTCATCAACCACCTTGGTCAGGACAATTAGGAGCGTCAACATCACTATGGTGGAGGTCCCCCGCATCGCTGCCATGGGGTGTAATCCAGCGGGCTGTTGGACCACTCCTCCCTCGCAGATGCTGCCACCAAAATGGCATCATCTTTATCCTCAGTGTCCTCCATGGCACTGAAAGACATCACATCTTACGCGTCGGGGAGGGACCGAGATCAGCAGTCATGAAGTACACTGGAAGGGGACTTGCAGCAGTTGGGTGAGGAGCGCGTGGGCACCTAGTCGGCGCAAGCTCGTCACCTGACCTGGACAAATCCACATCAGAAGCTCGCAGCACTTTACTCCTTGGCTCAAAAGAGGCTGCAGAGGAAGAGTGCGGCAGTGCTATCTTGGGTGAGTTCATCGCCCTGGGACGATAGCGACACCGGAGCCTGAGAGTCTGAAGGCTCATATCTCTGCAGTGGGGGCAGTCCAAATCCCCAAGCGCCGCCTCTGCGTAGGCGCGAACCAGGCAAATGACGCACGATTCATGGCCATCGGAGAGCTCGATTGGCTCCGCGTATGAGAGGCAATCGCGAGAGGTCATCCTTGTCCAAAGCTCACTGGAACACAGCAGGGGAGAGAAGGCGGGTCGATGCAGCATGTAGATCACGGTGAGTACTCTTGATGATAAGCTTCTTGCTTCTTGTAGAAGGTTGGCTGAAGGGAAAAGGTTCTGAATGGATGACGTACAAGCGCTGCGTTTTATAGAGTGGGGGGCCCCTCATATTTTGTGCGCTTGAATGCCATTTGACAGTTTCACTGGCGTGATTCAATAAGGTTTCAGCAGTATTTGGAGGAAAGGATAATTCCCATAGCAACGTAGAGTGACCGAATCGAAAGGGAACCCAGAGTTTCCCTCATTTCAGGGTTAACATACTCAGAGTTTTACTTAATTTCCTTTCTGAAATGGGCCCCTGGTCATGAGACCGTCGACCCCAGAGAGTTAATGAAACAGGAAACGGACTACCTCGTGAAGCATAGTTTAGCTGCTGCTCATCCTGCTTGCTGGTTCCTAAACCAGATGGGTCCTCACATTTCTGCATAGACTACAGAAAGTTTAACCAGGACACCAAAGCAGATTCTATCCACTTCCATGAATAGATCTCCCAATTCTGTCAGTACAATTTTCATTTGCTACTCCATATGTTTTTTCCTACAATATAAGGTATTAGCTTTCGGCTTTAGAGATGCTCTGGCAACAATTCGATGTTTGATGTGTAAAGTACTGTCTAATGGGAATAATTGTAAAGCTTATCTTGACAATGTTGTGTGTTATTCAGAGACTTGGAAAAGTCATTGGAAGACATTGGAGGAAGTGTTTACAAGATTTCAAGAATGTAATTTAACTCTAGGGTAAACGTACCTATTAAGCTCACGTACCCATTAAGCAATCTTCCTTATTTGAGCTCAGATTATAAAAAGAAAAAAATATGTATTATCGTACTTGATGTCTTAACCCAATTTCATATGTTTGTTACTATATACCTCCTATAATTTCAAATCAATCAGATCATTGCACACTGACATATGGGTCTCCATGTGTTCACACTGTCTGGTGGCCATTTTGAATGCTGTCTAAAAACTTTCACCAAAAGAGGAGCCCCTTAAATGTGCATTATTTAGATATTTAAGCCTTTATTTTGGGTAAATTTCACTACTTATTGTAAAATTAAGAGATTAATGATCAGACTTTTGCATATTATGATTATGCGTATTGCACATTATTAGCAACATAACACAGATGATACAGAACACAGTTAGCTGACTGGCTGCATAAGATTGTGTGCTAGGCTAATATATTACTTCACAGGCATTGCTGGCTTGTGGTTTTACATCCATAATATTATCAATTGACAGTTTATTGCTGGTCTGTCATTTTACACTGCTGTAATTTTTAAAGATTTCCTATTATTTTAAGGTGAGCTTTAAGGGTGAAAATCACAGTTTCAGAGTGACATCAATAAGAAAAAGTAGTTTAATTTCATAGATATTGTTAATAATTATTGTCGTTTTCATATTAAAATATGTGTGAACTTAATACATTACCTAGACTATTTATTTAGCAAAATTCTGTCATTTTAATAAATATTACATGAAATTTATAAAAAAAAAAAAAAAAATAATGTTGCTGCTCCAATTAAGCTTAGTGAGCTCTCTTTAAGCTCTTCCACATAAACATCTATGTAAAACTTCAGAAACATACTTTTAATATTAACTGATGGTTGTCTCTTTAAGTTAAGTTAATTGATTTACTACAGATTCTGTCAACTCAAATCTGCAGACTGGCTCTGACCTTTGGCAACTAGCATCAACTTCTCTAGACTGTAAAGGCTGGGAACACACCAAGCCGACTTCAAAAGAACTAGTGTTGTCGCCTCGCGTCGGCAGCGTTGGAACAAAAAGCTGTGCTGGAACACACCACACAGACTACAGCTGACGGCAAACTATCACTTGTGTTCTGCACATGCGTGAGAAGAACGAGCTGTTCATATCAGCAGCTATTAATAGTATTTAGTCGTCATTTAAAAGGAGAAACCAAAACAAAGATATACGAGATAAACACAAATATACGAAATGTAAACAAAGCAGCGCTTGCTTATCGTTTTGATTATCAGTAATGTTATAACTTTAATAATTTTAAGCTGCTCATGTTGTTATGAACATTCGCGTATTAGAATGATTGGGAAAGATCACAGCCTTCTGTCTGTACCGCCTTCATTCACATGCTTGTTTTCATAACTTTTGCTTTAATTCTCTGCACTGACTCGTTCGCTAAAAGTGAACATCCAATCAGAGCTCATGTTGAATCGGGCAAACTGCCGCCGATGTGAGCCCGACGAGAGCAAACGAGAGGAACACACCAACAAAAAACAAGCCCGACCATCGCTCGCCGTCGGCCCGACAATGGCAAACGGACGATCATCGGTTTGGTGTGTCCCGGGCTTTAATCAGTGGAAATTCAGGGCAAAATTCCTGTAGTGTATTCCAGGCTAAAGAGACTATAGATAAGTTGAAATCCATTTAAAAAGAGGTTTTATAATGAAGCTAGTTTCTGTGTTCATCCCCATGAATGAAATGTTTTATTGGTTTATTTCATTTCATTTGTCTCTGCTCTCTCTGCAACCCCCAGTAGCGTTTCTGGATTACCCAGGTGAACTGAAACTTTCCTTTAATGCATGGGAAAAGTTATTTCAGAACTATACCCAGGTGAACTGAAACTTTCCTTTAATGCATGGGGAGGAAGAGAGCACTACTAATACACTGTTTGGGAACAGAAGACAGCAAATTTACAATACTTTGCCTCTTACCTGCTGATACATATAAGGGATCTTTACAAGCACTGAAACAGTTCTTCTCCCCTAAACTGAATGTTGTTTCCAAGAGATATCGCTTCAGGCAACGCACTCAAGCCGTGGGTGAGTCTACAGACCACTACGTTGCAGCACTTCGTGAACTGGTAAAAACATGTGCTTTTTTGGCGATTTGGAGCATGAAATGGTCAGATTGTGGAAAAACGTGCATGCCCTGAATTCGTAAAAGACTGTTATTAGAGCCAGATTTTAACCCTTGAAAAGACGCTTATTGCAAGACAAATTGAAGCAGCGGTTGCAGATGCCAAAGTCATTGCTGAAGGGGAATCGAAACAAGTATCAGCAATTCAAAAACAAACTAACATGCAGATGCAGAAAAGTAAACAAAAGAGTAAATCGAGAGAGGATAGACGCATAAAGGGTCAACAGCAATGTTACAGCTGTGGTTCTGTGAATCACCTTGCAAATGACAAGTCCTGCCCTGTTAAAGACAGCAAATGTAGAACGTGCGGGAAAATCGGACATTTCTCAAAAGTGTGCAAGTTATCACCAAAGTCAATTAATGAAGTAAGCCTACCTGAAGTGACGGTCCTCAGTGTGTACAGATGAGTCAAATCACTTTTACTACTTCTTTATTATATACTGCACTTTGTGCACCAAACAAAAGAGCTTGGGTCAAAGCAACTGCAAGAACACAGTTCATTTAATTAGGAAAACAGCTTGTGTCAATAATACAAAGAGGAATAACAGTTAAAGGCAGTTCATCATTGAATTCAGTGATGACATCTATGCAGTTGTGGGTCAGTTCAGTTTAAATGGTATCTGTGCCAATAATTTGATCAAGCAAGTAACCAACGATGTATCGCTGTCAAAAATGAATGTAAGTAAAAAAGGCCTTGACCTCACTTAAAAGCAAGCTTTCAGAGAACCATCTGGGACAGCGGCATCATTCAGGTGACAACTCCAACGGTGAAACTTAAAGCAAATTTAAGCTGCGAGAAATGAAAACCTGGGAGTAAATCTCTACTCCTCTGCTCACAGGTATTATATATATATATGTATGTGTGGGTGGTGTTGTGGTTATATTTAGAATTTTATTTGCACAACAGGAATTCATTAAAAGCACACTGAAAACCCCAGGGGAGTGTTTTTTGTTTTTTGTTTTTGATGTTAACTGTTTGTTTGACTGTTTAGTCCGGACGATACAACTTCAGGACAGGCTGTGAGATAGCAAGTACGTTAATAGCATAGGTTATTTAGGGTGCACGATTTGTGAAGTATCATCTGAAAAAATTTCCTGTGAAATTCTTGGGTGCCCGGTGGTTAAGCCTGTACTGAATGATCTTACTGTCCACGGTATTGACAGGTCAAATTTAGCACTGGGGAGAAATCTGAAGTCCACGAATCTGAATGCGGTTAAACCATTGCGTCAATGCAAAATGATTCACTGGTGTGTGCGCTTCAATCGGGATAGCGGATACAGGACGGATCATTTGATCCCTCAAATCGGGGACGTACAGTAGCGGGCTGTTGTTATCCCAAACCGGGGATATAAAGAAGTTATTCAGAGGCTGTAGGACAGCAGAGGGGGTCCACTGCATTTCTACCCCCCGGCAAATGCTACTCCACAAATGAAGAGAGCGCGGGAGAAGATAAACTTATCAGCGAATAAGGACTGTAAAGTGCCTGAGGTCAGGGTCGACTTGGATGTGCCTGGTGAGTCTGAAAATTCATAATGGTAACTTGGATACAGACTGTTGCAATCTGGTTAGGCCACGCAATTTTTTTGACTAAGAGTGACCTCAGTGAAGCTAAGAGAGTGAATTTCAGTGTGATGACGCTCCTAGACAATGAATAAGTTAAGTTGGCGGAGCCGAACTGAGAGAAGCACTGTTTACTGGTGACTATCCATCACTGTGATGTGATAATCCCTGCATATCACTGCAATGACGGACATTGCACACAGTTAAGATGAATGGTCATGTCATACAATTATAGTTAGGTGGCTTCAGTGTAGGTGCAATCCAACGTTCAACTGCACAATCTTACATTCAGTAACTGTCTTCCGATGTTACATCACTTGAAGCAGCTCCTGTGCTGTCGGTGGGAAAGAGAGGACACATTCTCCACGGCCAGCTGTGATTGGCAGCTTCTGAACAAAGAAAACGGGATTTGGATGGGCTTCAGTCTAGGAGAGCGGTGCGCTCTGTTTGTGGCCAGATCCTTCAAAGCAAAATGGTTTTATCGGGCAAATCGGTTTTGAAAATGGCCGATGGTTTAATAACATAAAAAATGTAAATCGGCTGCCGACATCGGCCACGTTGGTGAATTCAACATAGTAAAATCAGGAACACCTCTAATTGGACGTGACATATGTAAAGCACTGGACACTGAAATTAAAGGTGGTCACTTGATTGAACCGGTCACTCACTGTGCATTGCTTCAGCTGCCTAGCAGTCTGCCTACAAGTACAGATGGCCCTGCTTCTGTATTAACCTCAAAGGGGTTTGGATGCGCGGCGAAAGACTTTATACACAAAGTAAGGTCCGCTCAGAAGTTAAGCCTGTACTACACAAAAGTATGTCACTTACCACTATCAGTACGAGCAGCAGTGTCAGAGGAACTGAAAACACTGGAGGAGAATGGGAATCATTGAAAAAGTCGACGGCATCCGAGTGGGTGTCACCCATTGTTGTCACAAACGAAAGTATGACACAATTTGTTTGTGTGTTGACTTACGGGAGCCCAATAAGGCTATAGTACCTGCTAGCCATCCCTTACCATTGATCGAAGACATACTGTCTGCACTACATGGATCAGTAATGTTCTCTTCGCTCGATTTAAAGAATGCATATTACATGAGGAGAGCAGACTCAAAGCCTTCATCACTCACGAATGAGGATACCAGTTCTGTAGAGTTCCCTATGGCCTGTGTTCAGCACCATCTGCTTTTCAGCGTATGATGACAATGATCTCCTAAAAGGCCTTGAAGGTGTACAGTGTTACTTGGACGGTGTGTAATTGTCCATGGTGCGGTCTGAAGCCATTCACAATGCAAACCTCCACGCTGTTCTGCATAGGATCAGTGAAGCTGGCCTGAAACTAAATCCGGACAAATGCAAGTTTAATTTAACTTCACTAAGCTTTCTTGGATACAGACTCTCAGCTGCTGGCCTGCACCCTGATGACACCCACACCACTGCAATTACAAATGCACCGCGCCCTACAGATGCAGCTACACTACGGTCGTTTTTGGGTCTCACCACCTAGTACAGCAAGTTTGTCCCTGCCTATGCTACTTTGGTCGAATCGATGAGAGCTTTACTTTGCAAATAATGTGAATTTCAGTGGACAGTTGCAGCACAAGAAAGCTTTGATTAGGTCAAAAAGGCTATAGTGAACAGTCCTGCACTTTCCCTCTTCAACCCCAATCACGGCACAATACTTTCCTGTGATGCTTCAGATTATGGTCTAGGTGCTGTCTTGACTCAGCTTGATGACCAGGGAATAGAGAGAACCATTGCTTTTGCTTCGCGCTCCTTATCTGATGCAGAACAAAAATACTCTATCATAGAAAAGGAGGCTCTTGCCTGTGTCTGGGTCTGCGGAGAAATGGGCGTACATGGCTGTGGGGAAGGAAATTCATGTTACGTTCCGATCATCAAGCTCTTACTACTCTACTCAGCAGTAAAGGTAATAGTCGAGCTGGCTTAGTGTTGCCAGATGGTCTGCACGTTTACTGGAGTTTAATTATGATGTTGAGTACAGACCTGGCCCCCTGAACAGTGTTGCTGATTTCTTGTCAAGAATGCCACTCCCTAAAAACTGATCATAACTATGCTGAAACAATTGAATCTGTTGCTTTTGATCTCATTTGCTGGGTGATTTCCAGACTGCATGCAACAAACTGCCCAGTGTTGACTAAACTGTGTATGTATCAGCAGACTGGCTGGGCCAAAGTCCAAGAAGGATGTCGACCTGCACGTACAACCCTACTTTCCGATCCGTCATGAGCTTGCTGTAGTGGAGGGATGCATAGACAGAGGTACACATCGTCTTTTGGTACCTGAGTCACTACAGAAAAAACTCATAGACCTTGCGCATGAATCGCATCAAGGCATGGTTCGTACCAAGCAGCGGCTTAGGCAACTGTACTGGTGGCTGAAAATGGATAGCAAGGCTGAAGCTCTGATACGGGACTGTTCCACATGCAAACAGAATGATAAATCGGCTGTTACATATGAGTCACTGCTCAAAACTGTCGAGTTGCCATCAGCTGCATGGGAGAAGGTTTCCATCGATATTGTAGGTCCATTTGAGACTGCACCAGCAAACTGCAGATTAGTGATGGGAAGTTCAGATCATTTTACCGACTCCGATCTTTGAGTCTCATCAGCAAAATGAACGAATCTTTTTTCGAGTCATTTCATTCATTTTAGTGAAATGTCATTTAAATGTTGCGTTACTTCCCTAATACATCTACTACTTACGCAAACGTTGATCACACTACAAACAAGACAAAACTATTATGCTATAAGAAACAGAAAATATTAATTCATTCTTTACCTGGGTCTTCAGTTTATGATAAGCTCACGTCTTGTCTGACAAGTCTTTGGGTTTAAGTCATTCCTTAATCACGTGACAGCCCCATATGCTAAACCAATGCAGTATGAGCCGGAAGAGAATTGATTAGTTCATCTTATGAGTCTTTAGGGTTTTTGGGTTTGTTGTTTTTTCTTGTGACAAGCCCATACGCTAAACCAATGCAGTATGAGCCGGAAAAAGAATTGATTAGTTAGAGATGAGTCATTCGGGTTTGAGTCATTACTTTATCACGTGACAGCTCCATACGCTATTTCTGACATTTCTGTCACTTTGTTTTTGTTACTGTTTCTTGAGGATCTGTGGTGTGTTATTATTTTATAAATAAATAAAACCCTGTTATACAATAAAATATTGATTAATTTGTCTTTTTGACTGTCTATCTGTAAATAAACGCTAGGCTATATAATAATATAATAATCCAAGCCTACAATACAAAGTATTTATAGCCTAGTTTGTTAATTTTTACTCTAATATTGAGTTTGCTGGTATAATAATTGCTTTTCCTAGGCAGACTTGACATATTGGTGTAATATATGTATAAGAAGATTGCTCAAAAAGGACATAATGACATAAATTAAAAGTAAATAACATTTTGAATTTGAATTATTAATGTTAGTTTAAAACATTAAGGTTATGATAACTTCACACAAACTGAAATAAAACTGGAGAGTTAAAGTTATTTATTTAGAAATATAATCTGCTTGGGTCACACAAAGGTTTAACCAATGGTTCAGCTGAAGGACAACTGTCACTCAAGACTGTCACCAAGGGAACGGTGACCATTCCACACCATCCCCCTTCGTTTTGCACTAGGTGAGGGGCAGAGAAGAGCCTCAGACAGATTTTCAAACACCTCAGGATAATGAGCACTAGAAAAAGGAGTGATGTTTGGTCTCATTTTGTGGCAACTTCAGCCACTGAAGCTAAATGCAACATATGCAAAAAAAGTTTTTTCAACTAAAGGAGGAAGCACTTCTAATTTGCTGAAGGCACACTTATCCTCACATCAAGTTTGTTAGCACAAGTTAGAACAGAGACTGCAGATGATTGCCCTGCAGCAGCTGGAGCTGTTTCTACCACCAGCACTTTTTCTGCTGGACCTTTGATGGCTTTGACTGGCACGCTGACCACATCTACAGCATCCAGTACACAAGCAGCACCCACCATCATCCAAGGAGCAGTTAGGCCAAGGAGGCCACAACAACAAACTTCAATGAGCAGTTTTGTAACAAGACCAATGGATCCATTAAGACAAAGCAAACTTGATGAGGCTCTGGTGAGAATAATTGCTTATGACTTTCAGCCATTTTCTATAGTGGAGGACAAGGGTTTTAAGGAGTATTCACATCTTCTGGACCCATCATTCAGTCTACCTGGCAGAAAAACAATATCAAAAACTGTAATGCCTAAGCTGTATGACAAATTAAGAGGTGATATAATGGACAAAATCAAGATTGCCTCTGTTGTTTGTCTCAGAAACAGACTGCTGGACCTCTTTGACTACAACTACAAATGAATGGGGTGTGGGTGAAAAAAATTGTAGCTTGTGTCACAGGGTTGCCAACTCTCACGCATCTGGTGTGACACTCACGCTTTCAGCATCAATCTCACGCACACGCAAGAAATGTCACGCCAAAATCCATTTTTCTCCCCTCTCAATCCGATAAGTTTCTGTTGATAACTAGACCACAGCGTATTAATGACAGGAGAGGAGTTTAAGGACCACAGCTGTTACATCTGCCTACAACGTTCTCACTGCAGTATTCTCTGATCGTTGATTGGCTGAAAACCTTGCACCTGATACGTCAGTTGCGTGTGAGAAGTTCAGAGAGAGTTCGGAGCACAGGTTCGGAGTCGAAGTCGGCACGTGTAAAAGTTTGGAAGACAATCAAGGTTAGCAAATAATAAAATGGTGAGCCTTGTCACTACAGACGTAGCCTTGCCTAATCCATCTGTGTGCCGAGACTAAGTTACAGACTTCAACTATAGTTGCAAATGTTGTCTGACGTGCGTTATGATGTGGGCTAGCTAAATTGCTCAATAAAAATAGTCTCATGTAGGGTCGGAAATTAACAACCGCCAAATGCGGGTAGATTTTCTGTTTGGCGAGTAAATCTCAAAAGGCTATCTGCCACACTGGAGGGGTTAATGTTCATACCAAAATATGAAATTTTCAGCGCGCACGAGCAGAGAGAGAGAGAGAGAGCGCCCAAAGCGTCAAGCTTCCCCGTACTTTTTGACAAGCGTCTTTGACAAAGTGGCCAGAGCTTCTTTGCAGCTCAAGTCGGCGGTGGTGTGTACGTACAGTTAACGCTCTACTTTCCCAAAAAAAAAACATCAGTGACGGCGCTGAGGAAAAAGGATATGTGAAGCTCCTGCCACTGGAAGAAGCGGTCGCTGCCCATTTGTGGCCACGCACCCATCAAAGCCGCGCAGAACGTCTCCAGCACAAACGAGGTTACGTAAGTGACCGAGTACGTTCTGCCTTCCCTTCCACACGAGTCAGGTAACAAAACTGACAAAAAAAAAATTAAAATAAAAAAATTCACTCCAATGTTAGTAATATTTCATACATTTCTCTCATTTTGATCAATATATCGATTTTTTTTTTTTTTTTATTATACATTTCAAATTTTGCTCTGGACAATTTTTCTGTTGTATTCAAACATAATAGTCCTACCTTATTATCTCAATTAAATGTACTGAAATGAATGTATATGTGACAAAAAAAAGGCTGTTTATTATTTTGACCGGTAAAAATATGCTTGGCTGGTGGATTTTTTCATCTACCAGTCCCCGTGGCAGGTGAGCCAAAAAGTTAATTTCTGACCTAATTATGTTTTGTTAGATGAGCTTGCTGAAATATTTCAAAAGAAAGAAGAAAGATGGAGATGATGGAGAGGAGAAGAATCAAGAAGAGCTTCAGCAGGTAAGCTAGTCACATAATTAATAATGTTCAGTTGTTTGTTAGCAAAAAAATGTTACACTAGGCTACCTATTCATTAAAAGATGGACAGTGTGCCCTCCACCTGATACCTCACCATAACTCAAAATATAAACCTGTCTAGGCATGTAAAATCTAGGCATGTAATTTTAATGGGGATGTGTTATGATTAGGCTACCATGTCATCATAAGGCTGCAGGTTTTTAACCTAACCTACCTTTTAGATAGAGGAAAGAGTGGAGAAAGACAATGAAGAAGTGGTGGTGTTAAATGATGAGGTGCTGGTGGAGGAGAAGGAGGAGCAGGAGAAGGAGGAGGAGGAGGAGGAGCAGGAGAAGGAAGATACAAGCACAGAGCCAACAGTCAAACAGAAAAAAAGGGCAAAATCAAGGGCCGCTGCTTACAATTCCAAATTTATCAGTGCCTGGACTAAAGAGTGGCCTTTCATTAAAACAGGCACAACAGAATTTCACTTTTGGTGTGAAGTCTGCCGGCATGAGTTAGAATGCAAGCATCAGGGCAGGGCAGATGTTCAGCGGCATATCAGCAGAGTGAGTCATATCAAAAAACAAAAAATCCTTGACAGTACCAAAAAAATAGATAGATTTGTTTGTTCGAAGACTGAAGAGATGAATCTGGACACTCAGGTAATAATTTAATGCAATCTCTTCATGTGCTTTGGCTATGCATTTGCACATATTCTACCTCAGATGTAAACTCATCTTTTTTTTTACAGGCTAGAATGGCAGAGGTCAAAGTGGCAGTGACTCTGGTCAGCCACAATATCCCATTAGCCTTTGCAGATCACCTCAGCCCACTATTCAAAGAATGCTTTCCTGATTCTAAAATTGCCAAGAAATATTGTTCCGCAAAAACAAAAACATCAGCCATCATCAACAAGGCAATTAGTCCTTATTTGCTGAACAAACTGGTGAACAACATGAGGAGTAAACCATTAAGTCTGTTGACAGATGGGTCCTATGATAAAGGTGACCTTTTTGTTATTTCCCTCTCCCATTAGGCTTTTACATGGTGCTTGAATCCAGCATCTAATCAATCCAACATAGAATAGGTATAGAGAATGACAAGTGCATTGCTTGAACTGCTGCTTTACTGTTACTGTTTACTGACAATGACAATGGCAGATTCAGTTATTGTCTGATTGTGTAAAACTTGTGGCTTGTTCTTAAGGAAAGGAAAAGATAAACCCTTTGACTGTCAAAATCTGGGAGGCCAGTGGGGTTGCCCATAGATTTTTAGATATGGGAATAACAACTGGAGAAGGCTGTGGCACAGCGGCAACCATATTCAGCAAGATGGACTCTGTGTTGAAAGGGCACAGTATACCATGGCAGAATTGCATTGCTTTTTCTGTGGACAATGCCAGCGTCAACATGGGAGACAGTAACTCCATCAAGTCAAGGGTGATGAAAAAAAACCCTTCAGTTTTCATCCTAGGTTGCCCATGCCACATAGTGCACAACAATGCCTCTGCTGCTGGTGCCGTGTACGGTGAGGTAAATTGCTCAGTTAGTCTAGTCATAGCATTATAAAGATGATGTAGTTCAAGCTCAAATAAGAAACCACATAATGTCACAGACTATTACATGAAAGGAAATGTTAATCTGGTGTTCCTTAGGAAACCTGTCCCATTTGCGTTAGCATTCTTTCTTTAAAAAGAAAATAAATCCTTCCAGATCACAGGGTTTGATGTTGAGGACCTGGCAGTAGATGTGGGCTTTTGGTTCAAGGCTAGCACCAAACGCAAGAACATATTGGATGGTAATTCACCCATTTCAATTCTCAAGATATAGTTTGCATACAGATATAGTAATATATTGTTTTTTTCTCTTAAATCATTGCACTGCTTGATTGCTGTAATCTATATTTTTCATCATCACAGAGTTCTGTACCTTTTGTGACACAAGCTACATGGAGACACTGCTGCATATGAGCACAAGATGGCTTAGTTTGGAGATGGTGGTCAGTCGGATTCTACGTCTCTATAATGCACTCAGGAGTTATTTTGGAAGCATCCGTAAGTATAAGCCTAGTTTAGATGATTTTGAAAAATATTTGATTAATGATATTTCCACCTAATGTTACAATGTATCATTTTCTTTGCAAAAATGTTTTTTTGGTTTGTCACAAGTTGACACAGTTGCAAGGAAAATGAGAATGTTTCAAATCATTATTCATTTTTTTGGATGTGCCTGTTCTTTAACTCCACAGATGAGAAGCAAGCCAGGTATGTCAGGCTGCGTGAAGTGTTTCAGGACCCAGTGTCAGAGATCCATCTCCTATTCTACTAGTCAACACTGATAATATTTACACATTTCACCCTTCTCTTCCAGCGGCAAGACCCTTGTGCCTATCTCCTTCATGAACAAGTACATAACACTTATTGTTGCATTTAGTTTGTTATTTGTAGTTGCACTCTCAAATATATTCAAAGTTATTTGTCTACTATACTATTAACTTATCTATTTTAGAGTTATTTTAGCCCTGTGCCTTAAGTAATTGTGCAAATAGGTATAATTTTCAAGGGGGTATATTTTTTAGGGTAATGTGTGAGAGTCCGTATTTTCGATAACCTAAGACTTTAACTTTTATTTGTGCATTAAAGATCAGGTTTTTCATCAAGAAACTCCTGTCCAAGTTCTTGAAACCAGGAGCTTTTAGAGGGGTCAATGTGGACACAGTGGACCTCAAGGATGAGGAGAGCCAATTGGAGGGTGAATATTAGGAGTAACAAAAACAAAGGTTTTATATAAAATTTGCATTGAATGCAGGTCTTCTGTTACACTAAGCACTAAATTATCCATACATACCTTTTAGATATTTTGTTGGCTTCACAACAAGGACAACATTAAACCGCCTTGTGGAAGCAGGTGATATCTCCAAGGACTCTGCTAAAATGTTCCATGTTGCAGCCAGGAGCTTTTTTGTCAAAGCAGTCGAGTATGCCACAGCTAAGCTCCCATTATATGACCCTGTGCTGGAGCATTCAAGATTTGTTGACTTCAGACAAAAAATGGATACCAGCTTGGATGATGTGCTCTACTTTGTTCATAGGTAGGTGTACAACCATCTGGGCTGTAGAGTGATATTGGTTTATTCTGTTTCTGTTGCAAAGACACTTTTCTCAAAGCAATATATCTCTGTTTAGATTCAACCATCTCCTGCCCTACAACCAACCAAGGGAGCAGGACCAGCTGAATGATGAGTTCCTTGAGTATCAAATGATGGAGGAGGAGGATATCCCAGCATCCATCTGGGGAGAAGCAGTCATCCGGACAAACGAGGATGGGGTGTACCACAGGATGGACTGTCTATGGGGATACCTTGTGAGTCTGAAGAATCGGGCAAGTGGCATTTTAAAATTCCCCAAATTATCAAAGGTTGCCCAGATTGTGTTGAGCCTGCCACACTCAAATGCGGATGCTGAGCGAACCTTTTCAGTTATTGGCCTAAACAAGACTGACACTAGGAATAGACTGTCACTTGATGGGCAGACTGTCATCAATCATGACAATGAAAACTGAGCAGCCTTGAACCCTGCTTCAGATACGAACCTCCTGCAGAGGTAGTGAAGCAGGCCCAAACCTGCCACTGTGGCATACAACAGACCTAATTTGTGAATCTTGTGTGTTGTGGTTTTTGGGCAAGTGGAGTAACTATTATGTGTCCCTATTTTTGTTTTGATATTTCTTATTGTTCTGATGTTGTTGTTTCACATGTTATTTAATCACCTTTATTTTTATTCACCTTTATCTTTATTTTTTTATAGTGCAATCAATAAATTAATTGTACATTTTGAAAAAAGCGTTTCCATTATATTCAGGTTTTTTGTGCATAAATCAGGGTTTATACTAAGTAAAGGACTGACATTGAGTTTTAAAATTAGGGTTATCAAACATTTTCTCTGCGCACACGCGCAAACTGAAATTTTTACAGAGTCTCACTCCAGCCAAAGTCCCAAAGTTGGCAACCCTGGTGTCACAATAAATGCAAGCAACATCGTTTCAGCCCTGAAAGACCATCTCCACTGGGACCACATACCTTATTTCAGCCATAAGCTGAACCTCATTGTCAGAGCTGCATTGAAGGAGGTCCAAGCAATATTGCAAAAGGTAAAAACAATAGTTTTAGACAAGCTCAAAGCCACACAAAAAACAGATGGGGTCAAGAGCCGTTGAGGTTAAAACAGGATGTGGCACAATCAATCAACATGTTACATGTTGAAAAGATTTACTGAAATCAAAGAGCCAATCATCTCCACCCTGGCACTAACTAATGCATCTCTGCCGACCTTGTCGCCAGAGGAATGGAAAATTTCCAGAGAAATCTTGGACATTATTAAGCCATTTGAAGAGGTCACCACAGAAGTGAGTGCCGAAAAGTAAGTAGTTTTAGGATATTTTTTATTATTATTCATTTTAAAACCACATTTTATACCGTCTCTTGATGCATGTTTTTCTGTAGCCTTATTTTTAACAGAGAAGTATATGCAGTACTGATTTTTATTTTGTTATAAGTAATTTATAAACAATTTGTATTCTTGATAGGTTTGTGACCGCATCCAAAGTCATTTTGATGACAAGAGGTCTTCAAAGGATTGTTGTCCGATATCAAAGAAATCCTTCCAGATTTGACCCTGTTAAAAAACTAGTGGATGCCCTGATGTCAGAAATGACTAGGAGGTTTGGCAACGTGGAACACATTGAAAAGCTTGGTGATGCTACTTGCCTGGACCCTAGGTTCAAAAAGCAAGCTTTTGTCAATCACCAGGCAGCAGAAGAGATAGTAAAGCGGATTACAGCAGCTGCAGCAGCTATTAACCCAGCTCAGTGTGTGGTGTGTTTAGAAGTATTGTTTGGATGCTGGTTTGCTTTTGGTTTATGGGGCATGTTTTGGGAAGACTTTGACGAAAGGGTAGCAAGTTTGAGGCCTTCTGCTACCTCTTCTGAGACCTCAGATGCTATGATGGCCAACCTTGCAGTGTTACCCCGCACATCAGACCCTCTGGCCTGGCGGAGGAGATGTTCACCAGTATACAAAACTCTTTCTGAAGTCACGAAGACAAGACTTTGCATTGTGGCCACATCCGTGCCATCTGAAATAATTTTTTCTAACACTGGGCAGATTATCTCAGAGAGAAGAAACAGACTCAGCCCATCCAAGGTCCGGGAGCTTGTTTTTTTTTAATGCAAACATGCATTAAAGCAAGTCCTAAAAATATAGCCACAGTGTGTTATTTATTTTAAAGTTTATTTATTTTATTTATTTTTACCCTGTGGCTTTATTATCTTTTTATTTTAATTTCATTTTGAATTTTTTTTTTTTATTGTTTTAATTTATTTTGGAATAGTTATCCTCTTTGCTATCAAGCTTTTCTGGCACAAAAATAAACAATAAACATCAATTCAAAAGTATAAAGTGTCATATGTTACAAAAGTATGGTTTACACAGACAATCTGATTTATTTAATAGCTGCACACAATTAAGTTATCAAGTATAAAAGTAAATAGTTACAAGTAATTGAGTATCATTGGTAAGTACATGTGACTTTTCAGTGAAAAACAACTTGAAAACATTGAAGGTCAAATTTATAATGGGACTACAGATTATAGTAAGTGACTCAAAAAGTTTCAAGAATCCTAAACAAGTAACACTACAGTTCTATAGTCTAATCTGAAGGGTTAACTCAAAAGACATAAATCATACAACAAGGTATTTTTTGTAAAAATTAAAAAACAAAAAAAAACAAACAAAACAGACAGAAAAAAATCTCTTCTTTATCATTGTGATTTCACCATTATATGGACAAAATTTAAAGCATAACCAACTCTTTATTCCCACATTCAGTGTTATGGAAAAGTACCATCATGACAGAAATTAAAAGCCACAATTTGAGACCAGAAATGAAAAGTACCATCATGACAGAAATTAAAAGCAACAATTTGAGACCAGAAATGCATCACGTAACTGTAAGAGTAAATAATAATTATAAAAAAAAAAAATAATAATAATTACTATGCACCCATTTGTAAGGAAGGTTGTAAATTAACTAATTTCTCTAGCCAATGTTGTCACGTAACGGGACAAAAAAAACGAACAACCCGAAGACCCGAAAGATGAACTGATCAATTCTCTTTCCGGCTCAGACAGCACAGGTTTAGCGTATGGGTCTGTCACGTGATTAAGGAACGACTCAAAAAAACCCGAAAGACTCATGAGATGAACTAATCAATTCTCTTTCCGGCTCATACTGCATTGGTTTAGCGTATGGGTCTGTCACGTGATTAAGGAACGACTCAAAAACCCGAAAGACTCATGAGATGAACTAATCAATTCTCTTTCCGGCTCATACTGCATTGGCTGAAACAGGGTGAACTACTACTAACAGTACAGAAACATAAGAATATTGCGCATGCGCGACTGAACGAATCACTCCCCGAGACGACTCGTTCTTCCCGAGTCACATTAAAGATTCATTCAAAATGAACGAATCATTCAAGAATGATACATCACTACTGCAGATATGCCATAACATTTGTTGATTACTTAAGTAAATGGCCAGAGGTTGCTTTCTCACCCAGAGTTGACACAGCTGCTGTCGTACAGTTCCTGACTTCAGTCTTCGCCTGTGAAGGAAATCCAAAAAAACTCGTCTCAGACAATGGACCTCAGTTTATTTCCTATGAGTTTTCTGAGTTTCTTAGGGATAGAGATATATGCCATTTCAGATCTGCTGTGTTATCATCCACGTGCGAATGGAGAGGTTGAAAGGTTTAACAGGGTCCTAAAAGACTGTTTGCAAACTGCTTCAATTCAGGGGGTGAGCCTTGGAAATCATTCACTCAAACATTCCTGATGAACCACGGGCGTTACACCCTCAGAATTGCTCCATGGTCGATACATGCGAACAAAATTACAAATCATGGACTATCCTGTAAAAGATATAGACAAAAACATGCTACAACGTGTGAAAAGGAAACAAGACACAAGACAAAGTCAAACAGTACACTGATGCCAGGAGAAATGCAAAGTCCTATAGACTCCAACCTGGAGACCTGGTGCGGATTAAGAAACCCTGGAAAGTAAAGAAAGGGGACCAAAAGTTCACACAACCAAGATCTGTTGTGCAGAAGAGAGGTGAGGATTCCAACCTCCTGGATGATGGTAAAATATGGAATGCTTCACGTCTTGCTGGAGTGCCAGAACCGAGAGGTGCTGACAATTATGAAAAGCAACAATCTGCATCACCAATTGTTAACCCTCCGAGTGTGCCATTCAGCATTCTGCTCAAAAAACCTGGTCTTGATCCTACAGATCTTGCAAATTTTAGGCCTATTTAAAAACTACCTTTTCTTTCAAAAATCCTTGAAAAGATAGTCTGTAATCAAATAATGGCTTTTTTGAAAGACCACAATATTCTTGAAGTTTTCCAGTCCGGTTTCAAATCCTTACACAATATAGAATCTGCTCTTTTAAAAGTTTTTAACGATATTTATTTAGCAACCAATTCTGGTGACTATGTTGTTCTTGTGCTTCTTGACTTGATTGCCACATTTGATACTGTGGACCATGAAATTTTGATTTCTCGTTTGGACCATCGGGTGGGCATAAAGGGCATAGTGCTTGAATGGTTTGAGGTCATATTTGGAAGGTCGGACTCTCTTTGTCAGCTGTGGGAACTCTGAGTCCTCTTCTGCCCCTCTCTCTTGTGGGGTCCCTCAGGGCTTAGTTTTGGGCCCTCTTCTCTTTTCTCTTTATTTGCTGCCTCTTGGCTCAATAATTAGGAAGCATGGCATGTCTTTCCACTGTTATGCTGATGATAGTCAGATTTACATGCCTCTTAAAAAGAATGACACTGTCAGACTGTTAATGGAGTGTCTTGATGATGTAAAAGCCTGGATGGCTATTAATTTTTTAAGTTTTAATGCAAATAAAACAAGTGATGATTTTTGGTGGTACTACTGGGACCCGTTCTGTTGAGTTGGGTGCTTTGGCCCAGTATACTAAGCCAGTTATCACTAACTTGGGGGTTAAAATCGACGCTGACTTTAGGCTTGACAGTCAGATTAGAGCAGTAGTTAAAACAAAATGCCTTGTTAATGTCAGAGGTCAGAGGAGAATGGGCAGACTGGTTAGAGATGATAGAAAGGCAACAGTAACTCAAATAACCACTCTTTACAACCAAGGTATGCAGAATACCATCTCTGAACACACAACACGTCAAACCCTGAAGCAGATGGGCTACAGCAGCAGAAGACCACACCGGGTGCTGCTCCTGTCAGCTAAGAACAGGAAACGGAGGATACAATTCGCACAGGCTTACCAAAATTGGACAATAGAAGATTGGAAAAACGTTGCCTGGTCTGATGAGTCTCAATTTCTGCTGCAACATTTAGATGTTAGGGTCAGAATTTGGAGTAAAGAACATGAAAGCATGGATCTATCCTGCCTTGTCTCAATAGTTCAGGCTGGTGGTGGTGGTGTAATGGTGTGGGGGATATTTTCTTGACACACTTTGGGCCCCTTAGTACCAATTGAGCATTGTTTAAACGCCACAGCCTACCTGAGTATTGTTGCTGACCATGTCCATGAGAGACAAAACTACAGAATGTCACATTTTAATGTTCCTATTGCTCAGTGGTAGAGCATTGCGTTAGCAGCGCAAAAGGTTGTGGGGTTCGATTCCCAGGGAACACATGTTAGGTAAAAAAAAAATGTTAGCCTGAATGCACTGTAAGTTGCTTTGGATAAAAGTGTCTGCTAAATGCATAAATGAAAATGTTATTATTGGGTGATTCAACACAAAGATGTTTTACCAGCTAAGAAGATCAGCACTTTTAGAGTTTCATCTCCCTATATGATGTGAGCATAAGTATTTTAACAGTTGCCTCACAGGTCTTTCTAAGTGTTCAGCTGTGTCCTGTTGCATTAATTCTTCAGATATTAAAAGCAGGGAATGTCATTTATATTATCAGTTATATCCATTGCTTCTGCATTCTAAGTCTTGCATTCGATGATGACACACAAACCAGGATGAAGACGAGGAAGCCGACTCTGAAAGAAAAGCAAGCAATTTGGATGCTAATAGAAAAGAGGAAGTCAATTAGAAAACTATAGGAAAGAAAAACAAAGGGCATGGAGAAATCAAGAGTTTGGAAACTACCGGCAACATCAGCAACCAACGATGACCTGATCAGCTGAGAAAAACAATAGTAGTTGATGACAGATAAATCATAAAAGCTGTGAAAATTAATCCTAAAATGCATGTCAGTAAAATCACCAACAACCTCCAGAAAGCTGGGGTGATGCTCTGTCAATCTACAGTCCGCAGGAGAATATGACACAGAATTACAGAAGCTACACAGCAAGATGCAAACCTGTGATGAGCACCAAAAATAGAAAGGCAAGATTCTTCACAAATATGAGCCAGTACAGTTTTGGAACAGAATTGATGGACGGATGAGACAAATATTAACCTTTATCTAAGTGACTGGAAAGCCAAAGTGTGGAGAAAAAAGGGAACTGCAAATGATCCAAGCATACAAACCATTTAAAGGCATCTGTAAAGTTTGGTGGAGGTGGGTGTCATGGCATGGGCATGCATGGCTGTCTGTAGAACAGGACCTCTTCATTTTAATGATGACTTCATGTATGATGGCAGTAGAAGAATGAATTTGGAAGGGTACAAAATCATCTTGGCTACGAATTTTCAAGAAAATGCCACCAAACTCATTAGAAAGCACTTCATATTGGATCAGGACAATGACCCAAAACCCCCCTGCCAGTTCAGTCAAGGACTTTATAAGGGCAAAGAAATATAAAGTCTTAGATTGCCACCAAATCAATCTCCAGATGTAAATCCGATTGAACATTAACCCCTTACCAGTCACCCCCCATTTTCGGCATGGAGACAGAAATGACATACCCAAAATAAAAAGGTTTCTGCTCATGATTCTTTCTGACTAGATACATAATCAACATATGTTCACAAAGCTGACACTTCAAAGTTTACTGTTCAAGAATCAGAATTACTCAGACTGTTATTATAATAAAGATATATGAGCTCAAAGATAAAAATAAAAATATTAAAAACTTTGAAATGTATTTAAAAAAAAATTTGATCTAGGATATGACTTTAGAAGACAATACAGTCTAAAGCATGAGTATTACCCACTGCTTCATTTGAAATTTCATAATATTATCTGTAAAACTGTGAATTTTATGAAATATTTTCTAAGGCCATGTCATGTGTGTTTTTAGAGAAGGCTAATAAAATTGATTTATGGCCCCTGTCATCTCCTGTAAACTCTCATGTAAGCTCTCCTGTGTGCTGTAAAAACAAAATTTGGCTCTGAATACTCCCCCATTCATGATTCTATTGTTCTCACGAAACGACCCAGCTAGAATTTTTTTTTTCTAAAAATGTTTTTATAACATTATCAGGCAGTGTTCTATTAATGTTTTTAGCGGGTAGTTTTAAGTTCCCAAAACATTCTCTTTAAAGGTAGGATAACATTGTCTAAATACATTATAAAACTGTTAAGTAAAAACATTGTTATAACAGTAGTTACTAACTTTGTTTTAATGTTTCCAACAGGTAGTTTTATTTAAGTTTTGCAGTTTTGAGTTCGCAGAATGTTCTTTCAAAAGGTAGGGTAACATTCTCCAAAAAACATTCTAAAAATGTTAGTTAAAAACATTGTTAGGACATTATTTTCCATAATGTTCTTTTGAAGTTTTCTGTGGGTAGTTTTATTTGAGTTCCCAGAATGTTCTATTTAAAAGGTAGGATAACATTCTACAGAAAACATTATTAACTAATGTTCTTTTAATGTTTCCAACAGGTAGTTTTATTTTCATCCCCAGAATGTTCCCTTAAACGATGGGATAAACATTTTCTAAAAACATCTGACAAATGTTTACATAAGTGAATATAGTGTTGGGGGCTATGACTCCATTAACCTTATTATAATGTTTTTGGTGGTTAGTTTTATGTTTGTTCTTACAACGTTCTTCCAGGTAATTAAGATCAACATTCTTTAAAAAATATTCTAAAAAAATTTTTGTCATCTTCTGTAGGTTTTAGACATAACATTGTTAAAACATTGCCCGCTAAAATTCTTGTTTTAACTTCCCAGAATGTTCTTCTGAAAGCTAGGACAACATTCTCTAAAACATTATCTTCTAACGTTTTTAAGTTTTATGCGTAATGTTTGATTTTTGTTCCCAGAATGTTTCTCCAAAAAATACAATCTATAAGATCTTTAAAGTCATTTAAACGTTTTTCTACTTATAACATTGCTGGAACATATTGCTCCCTGTACAGTTTACTACATATACTATACTACAGTATAGTTGAACCATTTTAAACATTTTTAAGAAAAAATGACCACTAAATAAAACTGTGTATGAAACGACTTAATTGTTTTTTAAGTACTATGAACAATCGGAAAAATTTTTTTTTTTTTTTTTTTGGAAAAATTGGCTTAATTGGACCCAGCGGTTCAAACATGGCACTTCCTCGGGTGCATCTTCATTGTCTGACACCTGGCACTCTCCTCTGGGTGCGTCTTCATGATTTTTTGACACATGGACAGGCCTTCATTGTCCACCTGAATAAATAATATAATTTAAAAATCAGAATAATTTCAAATTTCTCAAAGGAAATACTTATATATTGTATTATGTGTGCTAATAAACTAAACTTAACTAAGCTATTCCTTTTCAAACTGTAATTTAGTGGATCAGTAGATGGTCTGCTTGCGCACTTTAACTTTGCACACAAGCAGATCAGTTTTCTCTCTGAAAGAAGCGTTAAGTCTTCAGCTTGCAAATTCCATCCTGTAAATAGCAAATCCGTCATGGTGCAAGTGCACCTGGCTTTTAAAGGGAATAGGAGATGAGGAGTGAATGATTTTATTCAGACTTCACTTGTTTTATGAATCGTGTTTTTTGAACAAATCTCTTAAATAAATAAATAAATAATTCAACAAACACATTTTTTAGTTATTTGTCATCACCTAGTGGCAAAACAATTTTTAATAAAATTATCCTTTTAGTAACAAACAGGCCTAAGGGAAAACCAGGCTTTAGTATGATCATTTATATATAAACTAATGACAAGGCAATATTAATTGGCTCAAATAAAATATCAAAACCAAGAAATTACATGATGTGTTGAACAATACCATAATGTGATTGTCAAGTGTATGTTACTGTTCTCCTTATTTGGTTTTCCCTGTTCCTGTCCTCATTATGACAGTTTTTCTCTGGTTGTGTTTTATTAATTAGTTTGTATTGTTCCCAGTACAATGGGTGTGGCCCATAAGTATCGAAAAAATAAATAAAATATATATGTCCAAATAAGGAGAATGGGAACATACATGTGACAGTAATATGCCTAAACATAATATGAACATAAACAAATAGTTGCAGGGTGCACCAATGGTCTGGTGACGGTTAACTTTACAGTGTGATTAAACAATGTTTAAATCTGTTTAATTTTAATATTTCGCCACATGCAGAAACTTTTTTTTCAAATCGCAATGTATAATAAAAAGCATATTTTAGACATAGTTAGGTTTAATGTATTCTTTTGTGTTGGCAAAGGTTTATAAATGATTTACGTTACAAATCTAGGGAGACACTGTTTTTCTAGATGAACGTTAATTCAAATTCACATCATATACAGAGGAAGAGTTTTGCTCTTTTCACACATACAGTCTTTACTTGTAAATTAGAGGCAAGTTACCATTAATAGATCATGTGTGAACAGGAATTTCTCAAAAATCCTAGTAAATTTGTTCTGGCAATCATATGGTTCTCATGGAGATGACATGATTACTCTGAGCTGTTTACAAAGCTCCACTGCATTTTCATTTGTTATTCTATGTAAATATTCACTAGATGGACATCTTTGACCATTGCGCCTGACAGCTTTTTGTCACTCTACTCCATTTATCAGCTGCGACTCTGCAATTGGATACTATTATGCGCATCTTGGTGTTTATAAGAGCATAACATTCTGATTGGCTAGTACTGTTAGTTTGGTTGAGAGTGAAAGCTGCTCCTCTCATACCATTGGTAGGACTATTTTTATCCACTGCCAGACTTTGCACGCCAGAGATCCGGCACGGTGCCGTAAAACTTTAAGCACTGCAGTAGGCACAAATCACCTAGACTTATGTGGGAATGAAACACCATTTACTGAAAAGTGAGTAATTTACATCATTTTCTTCTGAACAAAAGATTAACACTGACCTGAGTAGGGCTGGGTACCGAGTTCGATACTTTTTAGGTACCGACTGAATTGCCTCAATACTATCGAGTATCGAAAAATGACATGTTGTTCGGTTCCAGATTTTGATACCTACCTACATTAAAGTTATCAAAGGTGACATTAAAACGTGTTACGTTACAAAATATTTAGTTTTTAAATAAATGCTGTTCTTTCACATTTTTTATTCATCAAAGAATCATGAAAAAAAAAATGTATCATAGTTTCCAAAATATTAAGCAGCGAACTGTTTTCATATTTCTGAAGGGTCATGTGACACTTAAGTAATGATTTTGACAATTCAGCTTTGACATCACAGGAAATAAATTACATTTTGAAAATATATTCAAATAAGATTTTAAATTGTAATACTATTTCACAATATTACAAGAGCATGAGCTCTTTATAAAACATTTTTTGTTCCTTTGTGCTTTTTTTTGTTCCTTTGTGCACTGGCTAAGGAGCATGAGTCAAACTGAAAAAATAAAACCAAAGTTTATGTAGGTAATGACCTTTATGTAGGTAAAGGTAATGTGTTCTGTAATCTTGTTAAAATGGATTTCATAAAATTGGTATCGAAAAAAGTATCGTTAGGAACCGGTATCGAAACTGAGGTACCGAAATTGGCACCGGATCGAAAGATTTTGAACAATACCCAGCCCTAGACCTGAGTCCCTCTGTGAGGAGCATATCTCAGGGTATCAGCAATGCAGTTTTCAATTGTCTTTTGCAAAGTAGTTGGATGGATCTTATTGCAGGCCTCTAAATATATAGAAAGGAAAAGATGGGGGGAAAAAAAAAGAACACATTTCAAGCGCCTAAACAACAAGTGACAAAATATTTGTAGCCTTGAAATTTTATATTTATATTATTATAATATTTCTAGATCAACCATTTTATTTCGTGATATCCAATGATAAGCAACACATTTGTTGAAATTTAAATAAAAATATTCAAAGTAAAATACAAAAAAGAATAACATCACACCTCCTGTGGAGAGGACAACATTCTAATGTACTGAAAAACAAATACAACAATTCACATCTGTATTACACATTATTTTTGATGCCAGGTGACAAACAACCAGCCTCAAAAGATAAATCAACTGAAAAAAGTTTTAAGAAAACTTAATTACACTCTGCAGTAACAAATGTGTTGCATGTTTTCCAGCATAAATATATAAAAAACATGAATAGCACTTTTTAGTGTGCCATTTTCTCTGTAAAACTGTAGTGATAATTAAAATGCCATTTTTATTTAATGAACTATTGAGTTACTGTGAATTATGTTATATTCATGTTATACAGAACAAGTAGCAAAACTATTAGTTTGCATTTTAAACGCCAAGATTTATGCAAACCTAAATTGACATACTGTACATCTATTGCTATGGTTATCACTGTCAATCATCACAGTTTCGGTTCAATCCTGTATTTTAAGTTATTAATACATAAACTTTGCAATGTGCAGTTTGTACATAAAAAGCATGCAAAGGCTCTCAGTAGAATAACTGAAGCTGCAATGAATCAACACTGCACAATGAATCTCTTATGGTAATTTTACACTGTGATTTTTTTTTTTTTTTTCACTAAACAAAAAACAATTTTTTTTTTTTGCACTAAACAAAAACATGTTTTCAGTGGTGATTAGCGGCTTTTGAATAACTTAAACACATTTGATTGGCTACACATAGCCAATACACAATACACTTTATTGTTTTTGTTAAAATGAACATTAATAGGAATGGAGGACACACAAACACACTAAGCCCTCTCCAGTTATATCAGTGGAAATCCTGGAAATTTAGTTTCCCCTTTCGACCCTTCAGACTGTAGTTGGCCCAAAGGGCATTAGTTCCAAGTTTTCTCATTATTCTTCTTACAGACTCACCAGGATTTTTACCCCCCAGCAGAGACAAATATTGAACCTGTAAAGAGAAAAGTAATAATTATCCTATAGGATAAGGTTTGTATTATCTGGTGCAGTGCTTCTCAAACCTGTCCTGGAGGACCCCCTGCTCTACACATTTTGTATGTCTCCCTAATCAGATAATCTAATTGCAGTCTCTACTGACAAGCTGATGAGTGAAATCAGGTGTGTTAGATATGGGAGACATACAAAAGGAGTAGGGCAGGGGGGCATTCAAGCTTTATAATGGTAGTATGTGTTTCCAAGCAAGTATGAGCTGAAGAAAGTGCTTCCATCTACATCAATCCATCATAAACGTGTACTCCACATGGCTCTGGGGGTTTTATAAAGGCCTTCTGAAGTGAAGCGATGCGGTTGTGTAAAAAAAAGAAAATCCATAATTAACAAATTATGAAGTGAAATATCTAACTTTCACCAGACTGGCTTCCGTATTCAACATATGAAGAAAGTGTAAAACTCTTGCAGTTCAAAAAGCTTATGCTACGTCCTACGCCTTCCCTATTCAATTTACCGATAAGGTGTAACTGACGCGACACCAGTTTACACTTTTTTTGTAACTTTAATACGGAAGGCAGTCTGATGTAAGCTAGATATTTTACTTCCTAACTTGTTAAAAGTTTTTTTTTTTTTTTCACAAACGCATTGCTTCACTTCAGAAGGCCTTTATTTACACTCCGGAGCTGTGTGGAGTACACGTTGTGAGCACATCTGAATTAGTGAGACAGCGCCGAATAATACACAATAAATAAAACATAACATCATAAACATTATAGACTATTAAAAGGTTTATGTATATTATTTCGATATTATTTTATATGCTTTTATTTTACCACATATTTATGTATAAATGGGTATATTTAATGTTCTCATGCCTTGTCACTGTAAAGATTTTGTTAAATATGCCAGAAAACTTCTACTGGCTTTCTGTTTATCAGTTTATTAAAAGTTTGCCAAACAAAAGGAAAATGTTTACTTTCATGAGCAGTCACAAATTTTACGAGTTTGAAGTGGAAATCTTTTGAGTGAAAACAAGCTTTCAGGCTTCCGTACATTGACCACCCGCAATGACTTCTGGGATTAATGGTTGACTTGGCTGAAGTCTGCATCAGATGCACACTCAATATCAAGAACACATCCGGTTACTTTCATGCATCCTCGGTACTTGCATTCATGAGGATTGCAACTGAACTTTGATGGTAGATGATGAAGAGTATGAGAACACAAGGACGCAAGATTGCATAAGAACGCATAATGCCCATAACGCATACTGAGAAAGTTCCTATGTGTAACAGTGTGAGCATTTCAAATGACACCTGGGGATAATAAGTAAAATTACTAGAGATGCATCTACAAATAAAAATCTACTTTTCTTCAATGCAAAGTTGAAGAAAGTAAAAAGTCAGTAATAAAATAAGAACAAATCATTTTTTTTTTTTTTTTAAAGCAGCACCAATAAATGCAACTGAATAAAGAACACCCAGTGTTACTTTACATTTGATTACTTTAATGGTAAGCATTCATTTGTATTTAGTTTTTACAATGAAAACAACAGAAATTAAAGTTATAAAACGAATTCAGTCAAGAGCAGAAAGTGATTTTCTTTGTCTTTTGTTCTTTTATTAACATGACAGACAGGAGCAGGAATACTGGACTGCAGTCCCATGAAAGAGATTACATGTCTTTCATCATCAGTTAATTTTATCTAAGGCTGTGGCTGGAAGTCAGTTTAGTTGCTGTTCTTTTTGTCTTTTCTTCATTGATTTAGCTTGTTAACAGCAGGTGTTCATATGTTTTGAAGAAAATGTCCTCTACCATAAAGTAAACTGGAAATTTTAACATTTCCATAACAGAAACAGAATGGTTTGGAAAACATTCCTAGAAAAACAAAAAGTTAGCTGTTGTTAAGTTGTTTTCACATACCACTTTCCTTCTGTGAGAGGTCTCTTTCAGCTTGTCCGAAGCTTCTTCAAGTTGTTGTGGCATCTGAAGTGGCCTGGTTAGCTGTGACTGTTGACGTACGATGCTGCTGACGTGTTCTCTGGTGCGCCCAATAACAAAGAAAACATGTCAGCGGTGTCACTGCAGTGTTGTGAACGCGCTCACAACAGACCCAGAAGATAAGAAAATGCTGAATAAAGTCGTAATTTTTGTTATTTTTGGAGCAAAATGTATTTTCGAAGCTTCAACAAATTCTAACGGACCCTCTGATGTCACATGGACTACTTTGAAGATGTTTTTATTACCTTTCTGGAAGTGGACAGTATACCGTACATACATTCTCAATGGGGGACAGAAAGCTCTCGGACTAAATCTAAAATATCTTAAACTGTGTTCCGAAGATGAACGGAGGTCTTAGGGGTTTGGAACGACATGAGGATGAGTCATAATGACAATTTTTATTTTTGGCTGAACTAACCCTTTAATGTATGTGCCTGCAATAATGCGGTTTGACCATTGTGGCGCTGTATCGCAATACTGTAATTCAGCTCTCCTGATTCAATTCAAGAGAAGACAGCGCTTCAGTTAGAGGAAAGGAAGCAGTTCCGAGCCTGGCTGAGCGGTGTTTGGATATGTAAATATATACTGCGCGCTTTCCTCAAAATCAACACATCAAAAACTGACTGCGGTGTGAAAGCAGCACTTAAGAACACATTTAATTATAACGAGGCGGATGTTTGCACAAACTCGTTCGGCACTCCAGTAAAGACACGTCCAGTCACGTCATGTTTATTTAAATAACAGTACAATGCAATAGATAGCCTTAAAGCAAGCAGATGTAACTTACAGTATTAAACATGAAAAACCAGAGTAAGTGTCGCTTTCAGTTAGAATTATAAATTGTTTTTCTGTTATAAAGCAGCGCTCCAGTGTGGAGCTAGCTAATGATAAAATCCTTTTATTTGTGATCGATTATCAAAATAATTGTTTGTTGCAGCCCTATGATCTATATCAGGGATTCCCAAAGTGGAGAGCCACCACCAGGGGGTGCGCGAGAGGAAAAATGTAATGGCGGTCTGTTTTTTTAAGTGGGATTCTTCCATACAATTAAAAAAAAAAAAAAAAAAACCATTAACAGTAAACATTTCCTTTGTAATCGCTTTTATTTTAAATAAAAAAAATAAAAAAAACTATAATTTATTATTTTTGATAGAAACGTAGAAGACAGCTGCTGTCTTCTATGCACTGCTCTTCTCTTCTGCAGGCTAGGCAGTGCCAACTCGTTTCATTCATTCCATATATATATTATAAATATGCTTAACTGGCTGAAATCAGGGAAACTGTCAAGTGGGACGTCTTATGATAAAGTTGTTAGTCACGAAGGAGGAGAGGGACCAAGAGAGACTGAGGATTTGGAGGCAACAGAGACGGAGAGAATAGAGAAAGAAAATGAGCAGGAGTCAGAGGATGCGCCGGAGGAAACCGAAGAGGAGCGAAGGAGATGGCCACAAAAAAAAAAAAAAAAAAAAAAAAGAGAGGTGATGAGGAAGGGAACAACAGATGGGGAAAAAAAAAAAAAAAAAAAAAAAAAAAAAAAAAAAAAAAAAAAAAAAAAAAAAAAAAAAAAAAAAAAAAAAAAAAAAGGAAGTATGATGATCCTCCTAACTAACCGTGCTGTCTGTCACTCGTCCTCTTAAAAGTGGAAGCTTGTGCGTGGCTTTGTTGCATTATATTGAAACTTTGTTGATGTTATTCTCATGCGTGTTCTGGTTATTTGCGCATGATTAAACATGAGTCTTTATATGGCGATAAAACAAAGCTTTGCTTTTATATATTTTTTTTTGAGGTGGGGATTGGGGGTGCGCAGGAAAAAAAAGTTTGGGAACTGCTGATCTATATTATAGCTCTATAAATGAAGCATACAGACTTTATTAGATTCACCGTAATACAAACATTTCGATGAAAATACTCAGTATACAATTCGTTAATTCACTACTACGTGAATTCATTACTTGCTCTGAACTACAAGCCCCATTTCCAGGAAATTTCCAAAAAAAAAAAAAAAAAAAAGACACTTTGTAAATTGCAGTAAAATAAGTGTGGCGAGTAGGACTTCTTTTACCGGCAATGCCACCCGGGGAATTTCACCCCGAGAATAGGATTTGACTAACTTAATAGTTAAACCACCAAAATACAAAAAGCACACAGGTTTGAATTATGCATGAAGCCAGAGACGTAGTTCCGTTAAAAGACAATTTTATTCATACAATTACTAAAATACAAGTATAAGATACCATACACCCTAAAATAGGGGAAATGAGTGCTGAGGCCTTACCAGTGGAGAGGTAGGGTCAAAGGGTGTGGGATCTCAGGGGAAGATTCCCCAATCACACGTGAACATACACACACTGTGATAAAAAAACAAAAACAAAATAAGCAAACACGGGAAAACACAGCACACAAGAAGAGAGACCACCACCAAGGACACAGACACCACCACCTTTGGCACTCAGCACTGTGGGATAGAGAACAGTCAATTACTGGGGAGGGAAATAAATCAATAAACCAAAAATAAATAAAAAAAAAAACAACTTCAGTCTAAGGCAATTCTAGGCAGCAAAAGGGACTTAATAGCTGCCTAGAGCCTAACAAAAAGAACCAAAGTTTAACAAATCAAAGTTTCAGCAAAAATGAAAATCTTTACTTAAAGAAATATAAATTAACCAAAAAAATCACTTAATCATAAATTTAACAAAAACCCATAAACATAGACCCCAATCTCCACACACATTAAGGAGCACAGTCAGTCCAAAAGATAGGCAAAGCTATCATCTGTGTCATCAATCACTCAAATACGGCCCTGCCAGACACCCAATTGGGCAACAGATCCTGGTGCTGGAAGGCACGTAGCGGCGTTCAGAGCTTAGAGTGAGCTCCTGTAGCTATAACTGGTTAAACAATCTACAGTTTTTAAAACAATAGTTGAGACAAAACAGCAGCGTGACAGGGAAAGGAGGGGCTGGTGCAGATACCAGCGCAAGCGAATCGGTTTACAACCCTGACGTACACAAACAAACCAAAGTCAGTAACGATTTATGATTAAAATATACACGTAATGCCAGCTAGTATACATACGTACCCATCAAGGAGCCTCACACCAATGGTGACGATAGTACAGCTACACCGAGCCAGCAGCAAAACTCAACCCGGTTCCGTCACAGGAATGATCGGGTTTGTAACAGGGAGACACTGCAAAAAAACACTGCATGCTATAACGCCCATCCTAACGTAAACAAGGCCTATAGATGAATAAAATTAGCCCATTGCATTACCTGTCGAATTACCGTGACTGCACCGTGGCCTCGAAAGAGTCAAGAGCCGAAATGTGCCTCCGGCAACAAAGCGTAAGGAGTGTCAATACGGAACCCCTGCCTATATAGCATGCAGCTAAGTCCTGATTGGTCCAGAGAGAGTTTGAGTGTGATTGAAACCACTGCGACCAATCAACCTGTTACAATCAGTGTGATTAAAACCATTGGGACCAATCAACCTGCTACACAAGGAATATGCAATATCTGAATCAGATAAGCTGCTCTAGGTTTGAAAAAAGTTAGTGCAGTTCACTGAAATCTATTTGCAAATTTCTGAGGAACACAGAAATAAAAATTACACACAGACATCGGACACTTTGTGGTTACTCAATACCATTTACTTACATGAAGGCATTGTTGGCATCTGTGGAGTCTGATCCATTGTGGCAGATATGGCAGTTTTTTGCTTCATTCTCTTGGCTAAGGGCTCATCCATATCTGTATCTAGTATCAAGTAAGCATGTACAGCATACCGTAAGATATTTTTTTGAAAATGGGGGCAAGCCACAAAAGACAAAGAGGTATCAAACTGTCTGTTACCTGAGTCGAGGTACCGACCTGTTTGTTCTTCCTGGTCACTCTCCAAATTAGAGGTTACTGTTGCTTGGTTGACCTTTTCTCTGGCCTTATTGTAGGTGTTTACAAAATGTTGGTACAGATCAGAGCAGAGAGACAGACAATATTAAAATATGTGTGCAACGGTTGTGTATTTGCTAGTGTCCCATTTTCATATTTTTATGAAATACTTAAAGGGATAAAATAGTAAAATTAAAAAAAAAAAAAAAAAAAAAAACCTGTGTATGTTAAAACAGAGACTTTACATTTGACCCAACGTGTTTTATCTGGTATCTCTCTCCTTTTGACTTTGGCCGTAACATTCTTCTGTGGCCAGTAGCAAAACACAGTCTACACAAAATATAAAAACAATGTTTATCTTTATACAGTAAACAATAGCTCAGAGGTGTGACCATTTAAATTATATGAGAGTCCAAAGTGAATTTCAAGTAGGGATGCACCAAAATGAAAAACCTTTCCGAAGCTGAACAAAATGAAACTCTGGACCGAAGGCCAAATACGGTTTATCGCATTTTTGTCCCCATTTTGCAAGTATTTTTCAGCATTGCATAAATTTAATTGCCAAAATGTGCTATATAAAAATATTTACTTAACTGATCTTTTTACATTCTAGCAGACATTATATAAAGAAAACATATTCTAACTTAAAGGGGACATATGATGCGGCTAAAAAGAACATTATTTGGTGTAATGAAATGTGTTTATGTGGTTTAAGGTTAAAAAAAAACATTATTTGCCACATACTGTACATTATTATTTCTCCTTCTTAAACGCGTCAATTTTCACAAAGCTCATCTCTCTGTACTCTGATTGGCCAGCTATTCAGTGCATTGTGATTGAACTTTGAACCCTTGCACCACGAGTTCATCCATCGCTGTCTGAATACAATTCGTGCGTGTATTAGAAAACACAACATTCTGCAGTGTATTTAATTGTTTAAGGGAATTTCGTGATTTCAGTCATCATACAGTAACCAGAAACAACCACCTTTTACACTTGTCATCGGAGACATGAGATGAAGTACTAAACAGTCTCTTGCTGTCGGTGCTTGTAACTGTTGCACTCACACCGCCGCCGTCGAGAGCGTCAAAGTGGCCAGAAGTCATTCATTTTCAATGTGAGCCGGCGTCGAGCAGCAGCGCGGCACGACTTGGACATTGAGAGTGCCGAAGAGACTTGAAAACGGGGCAACTTTATTGGTAATGAGCTATGACGCGGTTTGGCAAAAACCAATCGAAACATAGAAGTCCACCACTTAAGAGGATTCAAGAGATCGAAGCCTAAACTTTGGTTGCGACCACATTAGTTCCCAAGCAAAATGGAGGAGTGGTTGATTATTTTTGTGGCGGTTTTGCAGTAATCTATGATGTGAACAAAATTAATTATGCATGGACCAAGGTGTCTGAGATTGTTCGTGTTCCTAGTGAGTTGCTGATGTGTAGTAACCTTATAAGAACAATAATCTAATGATATAATAAATAATAGTACAGTAGTCCCAGTTTACTTTTAAACCTTTTAAACAAATTTCCTTGATTATACTTACATTAAGTAATATTTATACTTGATTATATTTACTTAAGTAACATTTTCAATTCAGGAATTTTAGTTCAGAGTATTATCAGAGTATTTTTACAGTGTGGTATTAGTGCTTTATACATTATTAGGTAAAGGGTCTTAATACTTTGTCCACAACAATATTTAATGAAGTTAATTTAAAATGTGATTCTCCTTTTGGTCAGTCTGCACAAGATCAACAAGTTGGTTTGCTTTCAGCCCTTTTAGATACTAGATAAGCATTCAATCTATGTCAGAGCATCCATGAATCTTTCTACAGCATTGTTGGCAGGGCGGCCAGAGTGATTTTTGACGCTCTCGACGTGTGAACACATAGTAATGATTTCTGTGTCTTTCTCAGACAGCTTTAAATGCTTCCACACTGCCGTCAAGGTTTTGTTCAGTACAATTTATTTAGTCTTTTCGCTTATTCATTTCAGTTGCCGAACATTCGGTGCATTCCTAGTTTCAAGGCTTCAAGCACAAGTGACAAGTCAACTACAAAAAGTCAAACAGCACATTTTGGCCAATCAGTACTAGGTGCTGCAGGAAGTATTATACAGTGTAATGCTGCTGCGAAAGAGGCTAACTCACCACAGATCACCCATCATTTTTCTAAATGTATAGTTATACTTGCCATTTTCCAGAAAAGGGCTTTAGTTTGGGGCTTTTACATCTTATAGTCGGAGTACTAAACTGCATCTGTGCCTTAAAGGGGACATATCATGAAAATCTTACTTTTTCCATGTTTAAGAGCTATAATCGGGTCCCTGGTACTTCTACCAACCCAGAAAATGTCAAAAAATGACAACCCAGTAACTGTGAGCGTTTTTCTGAAAACTTGGAAAAATCAGTAGATCAGATTTTGCTCTCCTACTGATGTAAGAAGAGGACCTTATTATAATATTACCGTCCCTTAATCTGCACGTTTCCACCCATGGCACTGCCTTTTAGCTTTCTCAAGCAACAACGGTGTACCAGCTGTAACACCATGGCAAAGTTCGAACAAAGCATGCTAACTGTTTTGTCTTAGGATGCACAGGCGAGCACAGAAATGTTCCTTTTCAGATCTTTTCCTTGCTTGTAAAGCTGTATGTCATAGAAGATGTGTGATCACCTCTGCAGTGTAATTTTTTTAAAGAATTAAATGTATCCAAGAAAACAGGCCAATTCATATACCAGTATGTCATTTTACACCAGATTAGAGCTGAAGATCTTTGTCCAAACCCGACGAGACCTGATGTGACCCGACGGGTACTGGCTTAATTTATATCATTTTACACGGGCTCAGGCTTAGGCTCCGCTTTGTACAGTAAATGAGGTGGTCATGTGATGTGCTTCGATTAGCAAAGGGAAAGAAGCACAAAAATGTATGCTGAGTAGGTGAAACAGAGGTTTGCCTCTGGCGATTATGTTTTGGTTGCACCAGCAACTAAAGCAAAGTAGAAGGTGTGGAAAAGTTTTGACCATGTTCATAATGAGAATAATGAGCCAGTGAGTTATATTGCTGGACGCACCATCAGTTAGCGCAGGAATGCGCTGAAGCCTTCTATCACTAATCTACAGTGGATTCAATAATTTTCCTCCACAAAAACATGTAGACCTAGCCTAAAAAGGTTTTTCAAATGATAACTAAATATTCATTGAGTCTTAAATGCATAATGTAGACAGAGTATATAGGCTAATGTTGGTATTATTCTTTTATTAAATGTCAGCTGCTCGTGGCGAAGAAAATCCGGCAGAGCCTTTATCTTAATTTCGTTATTGCCAAATACCCATCTTAATTTAGAATTTATCTTAATTTAATTTGTAAAGAAAGAATTGTTTTATTGGTGCGTTGGCCTATTTATAGGCTAAATGAGCCTATGCCTATTTAGAGTGCTGAGATGTTACGATGTTACAGAGGATTTATTTTATTTCTTTGTTCAAACTTGCAAGTGGCCTATAATATACAAATATCTGGATGAGTTTTGTTAGCACATTGCTAATAAGAATTAATCACTTTCTTAAAGACAGTATAAGATTACATGATTATATATGCATAAATAAGTAAAGAAATACCTTTTCAGTCATCTCTAGACAGTTAGTTGGCACAGCATCCACTGTGTTGTTCTTCAGGAATTTGACAACAGCAAACATTTTGACAGTGCTCTGAAAAAGAAAGAAAGAAAGAAAAATGTTTTCACACTGTGATCTTTCTAACAAATCCCTGATTTAAATTCATATACAGTTTCAAGTACATACTACTTGGATGTATGGAATCTGAAAGTGTTGTATTTCCACAAAATGGAAAAGTAGCAAGTATTTTTGAAGAAATTAGATATTACATGAAAATCTTGAGTGGCTTACAAAACAAAAAAAAAATTGTAAAAAAAAAAAAAAAAAAAAAACTGACAACTGGTAGTTGTAAGCCAGACATCAAAATGTGTCATCTGTGTCAAATATTAATTAGAGCAACCATTGTTAAAAAAAAAAAAAAATGTGTCATATATATATATATATATATATAGATATATATATATATATATATATATATATATATATATATATGATATATATAAAAAATTACAAATAAGGAGACATAATACATAAACAACTATGTAACTGGGAATGAAGTCTGTAAAACTCCTTAGAATGAATGAAGCAACGTAACTACAATTCTCAAACCACTTTCTGCCTTGGTCATAAATGCCTGCCTGCTCAAATGCCTCTTGGATAATTTTTTCATCCGAGTGTGACTGTCTCTGGCTTTGTAGACTCCAATCATCTTTGAGTCACAGGGTTGCATGAAGAATGGCTCAAGTCGATCTTAGACATGACAGAGCAAGATCTTCTCCCCATACTCTGTCTCACCAGACACTGCAACAACTTCACAGCACTCTAGATCACTAAGAGTAAAGACTTGTTGGGTTGTTTTATTTCCACTGTCTTTTTTGGTTCGCAGTGTATCTTTCTCAGTTTGTCTCTTTCTCCAAGCCGCCTCACAATCTGTGAGAGAGGGTTTCGCCCAGAACGAACCAGTCTTTTCAGCTGATGCAAGTAATTCTCAAAAGAAAAAGCACTGCACTCATCAAGAATGACGTAAAGGTTTGCGTCCGATGCCAGGTGTACCAAACTGTTGGACATTGTAAAACGAGAAACTCATCCCCATACAAATGTCTGCCCTGTGTGCAACAAAGTACACCAACAAACTCCTCTGCATTGTGTGACTGTACTGTTTTGCCAGTCTCGGGCAAACAAGAATTGATAATGCCACACTAAAAAACAGGAAGTGCTCATAGAGCTGCTTCGAAATAATGCCTTTAAGCACAATTTTTCCTGTATAGAGGGCAAATTGTCTCAGTTCTGTGGCCTTCCATCTGTAAATTTCTTCCAAGCCTCTTGGTTTTCTTGCAAAATACATTTGGAATGCATGGTTTAAGGTTCAGGAGCTGTAAACTGATCTGCTTAACATGCCCTGATGATAATCTGATTCCCAGAGGTCCCCTCAGCCATATGAGGATCAATTTGCGCATAATCCCAAGACAGCATTGGTGCATTTAGTCACCAGGGAACTGTTCAATCATGTTTATCTGGAGCTGGGAAAATGGCGACACAACCAAAGGCAGGTGGTGCTCCTCCTGAGACTGATCTCGAAATGTTTTATCAGTTCTCATTGTTAGATTTGTTATTTCAGGATAAATCACCCGATGACCATCCCACACTCCTTTTTGGGTACACTTGTCACATCCATAGTAGCCTGAACAGAGTTTTATTGACTTCACAAGAGCCTTGGCTGGGGGCATCACATGTAACACAACGCAGCTTCATCTTGATCAAACCTCTTTCTGTCTCCAGTCCATTTTCTATAATAGCGCGAAGGTCGCCGACAATATCATTAAGAAAGTCAAGATCAGTTGGCTTCGATGAACCAAAACACAAAGCCAATGGAAATACGGAGGGAGGACATAAATTCAATTGGCACAATACCGGCCACAGTGTCTGTTTGGTACTTTTAAAGAGGGGCAAGCCATCAATATTGATAGAAAAATCTAATTCAGAAATATCCTGTGAAGGATACATTTTCAAATGTTTGAGGAACTGGTCTTTGCAGCCAAGGTAGACATACCGCATTCCTGATTTCATCTCAAACTCAACATCTTCGTTGGTGGCAAGCAATGTTTTTGCTGTCCTTAGCAGGTCTGGGTGTCCATTTTCGATCAAAATTTTTAGCAAAGAATCCACTGCATTATGTTTTATATGAAATTCATTTGTCCACTGTGCAATGGAATGTCTAAGTGGTAGGTTAGGCTCCCTATTGCTGCTTTGGGACAGAAAATCATCAAAATCTCTGTTATCTGCACTATTCTGTTTGATCGAACCATCCTCTACTGTAAGTTTTTGGGAAAAGAGTGAAGGACAAGGAGAGACATTTGTCGGCAATAACTCTGTTGCACCCGTTTGAGCCCTTGCACATTTTTCTTCTAATCTTTTTGCTCTTTTCCAAAGGGAAGAGTACTTTCTATCTGACATTGCAACTAGCCTCTCTCTCTCTCTCTCTCTCTCTCTCTCTCTCTCTCTCTATATATATATATATATATATATACTGATGAAAGATAAGAGTACACAGAAAAAAAGGTTGATTAAAAGTTGATTTAAAAAATCATACCGAGCACAGTGTTGCATCCATGCTGCTTTCACTGTAAAGAAAAAAAAAACACAATTAAATGGCTTTATGAGTAAATATTCATGCAAAGTGAATCACTGATGATAACAATGGAAGACAGAACTATAATACATTTCTGTAAAAATAAAAATTACAAAAACACCAGAGTCATTGTTATTTGTTCCCAGCTTGGTCTCATTATTAATACATAGGTATTAATATGTAACAATAACATATAAAAATATAAAATTTTGTACATTTGGAGAGGCGTATAAAATATTAAGAAGACCATAAAACAAATTTTATATATATATATATATATATATATATATATATATATATATATATATATAGATATAGATATATGTGTGTGTGTGTGTGTGTGTGTGTGTGTGACAAATCCCACTTCTACTTTTGAACATACCCATAACCAAATAAAATGTATATAACATTAGGTACAGAAGAGTATTATAATCATGAAAATGTATTAACTGCAAAACTGAAAATCCAAATGACGATGCTTTACTTTGTCGCTATATAGTATAAGCAGAAAGCAGTTATCACTCTGTGATGGCGGGGGAAAGGTGCTTCTATTAACGTTAGTGTTTAGGCGCCAGTTTTTAAATTCATAATTCATGCAGGACGTTAACGATCGCTGCCTGAATTGGACCTGTTCCTTATATTCGTTGATTATAAATAGTTCTACTAAGGCGAAAAAAAGTGAAGTTACGTTGTGCTTTTGGTTTATTTTATGTACGTACTGTCAGTCGCATAGGGCTATTAGAAAAAGGTACGTTAACTTTAACAGATTAAAAATCTTTGAATGGTGAACTTAAAACACGCAGCGGGAATTCTATTTACATTTTTTTTTTTGTAACTTTATATTGAATTAATCACCTTTACCATGTCTTAGAAAAAGGTTTAGTGCAATTTTCCAACAATAAGGCCTGTTTTGCCTTCTTTTTATATGCACAAGAATGAAAAACACATCCCCAAAAACTGCTTGCCTTGTCTCTGATCTAAATGAAAACACCCTCTGGTCACCCTTTCACCACTGTGTAATGTTACAGTAAATAAACATAACTGCTAAAATGACCTTTTCCTGGGCTAACTTTGCGTCCACTTCAGGTAATTGATAATACTGAAGGACACTGATCACATTAAAACATTAAACAAAGAAAGACCGGCCTAATACTAATTAAACAATGCCTGTATTATTTTACATTGCATTGATTTATCATTACCTTACGCTTTTAGCAGCAGGAATCCTTTTGTAAATGACGCCTCTGCTCAGCTCTCTCGATTATATTAGTTGACCCAACAGATTATGATTGGCTGATATGTGCGTCCAAACGGTTTTAGTTTTCAGGCAGTTTAATTTAAATTAATGCGCTGCTTTCATTGGAGCACACATGCGCATGCGCACACGAATGCACTTTATGGTTCAACGTCTTCTATGATGGCAATTGTATAAAAGTACTAGTAATGAAAATAACAACAATTAATTAATAATAATATTTTGATATCATTAAAATACACTAATAACAGTATAATTAATGTAATTTAATATATAATAAATAATATATAATCTTGTCTAAATGTTTTTATTAAGCTATTTAAATTATTTTACTAATCGTTGTTGTTGGTGTTGGTAATATATTATAAAAAAAGAAACTAACAAAAAAAAAAACAGACTGTGCATTCCAAACCAAATCGATTTTAATACTTAGGCCTACTTTTAAGATTATATAAAAATGTATAGGTGATGTACTTGTTGATGAGTGTCCTAAAGTGAAAAACACCTACTGTAGTAGAAGTAGTAGTGGGTAGTTGACAAAGAGGCAGTAAAAAATGGGCTCACTAACCATTGGACACACCAGTGGACATTATCTGTCACACCATATCTTGCAATTAATAGCTAACATGTCATTAGCAATTAGCAAGACACATTGGCATTTTCCATGATTACGTAGTTTTAACCTACATGTTTAATTAATATATATATATATATATATATAATATATATATATATATATATATATATATATATATATATATAAATAATTTAGGGGTGTCACATCAAAGGACAACAAAAACATACATTTTTATAGTGTTTTCAAAATAAATTAAGTATATGAAAAAATCTAACAGAAAAACTAACCATGAGCACATCTCATGGGCTTCACAAGCAGCATCAGTAACATGACCTTGAATGGGGTCCTTCAAATAATTAAAGATGTATGTGAAATTGCCTAATTAATATCACCAGAGGACATAATATCACCAGTGACAAAATGTATCAAGATTCTACTGATGAAAATTTTTTAAAAAAGGCATTTAAAATAGACACTTGTAAAATTATGAACTTTGTTTCACACTCCGGAGCAGAAGGTGGCAGTTACGCACATTTGCGTTGGTGCCAGCCACCGACAAGAGTATAAAACTGTAAAAAATTATTATTTGTGTATAATCACATTAACAACTAAACGTTGTGCTTTTATAAAATAAAGAAAACTTTCAGGATGCGCTTTCTGCTGTCTGTCTACATGTGAACTTGTGTGTCATATAAATGAACCGAAATTCAGCGTATACTTGCCCTATAAACATGCGAAATATATGTATAGAAAGATTGAATTTGTAAACAAACTGATTAAAATTGAAAACAGATTCTCCCTTATGTCCTGTCCAAAGGTGTGTCCACTGTCATATGGAGATAACTCAACTTTGTCAACTTCGCAGCTGAATCTGACTTAATAACTAGTTTATTAATAAGTTATTAAAATGTCTCCATGCTATTTTTTCCAGACACATTTATTACTTTTGCCAGTGCTTTGCGACAAGCTTTATGTGTGAGCTTGAACACGGATAGTATCACATCCATATTTATAGGCTCATATTGATCTATTTAATAAAAAAAAAAAACAATCCTTTTAAATCCTTTAACTGATAGTATTAATTGATCAAAGATCTTGCTAATGTTTAACTGTTCAATATGAATATAGTCTGTACCTTTCAAGTTAAGCTTTAAGAACTTGATTAGCTTGTTTAGGTGTGTTTGATTAGGGTTGGAGCAAAACTTTGCAGGAAAGTGTACCTCAAAGGAGAGCCAAAACTCGAAACACTGTTTCTTTATATATATTTATGTGTGGGTGTTTAATGTGCTTCAAATCAGAGAGGATATCATGTGGAGCAGCAGACCAGAGGGATGCATGTTGGTCTCCACGAGACAGCTGTAACTGGAGCCCTGGATTCAGTGGTGGATGTGGCTGTAATGATGAAGTTCTCAAATGACATTGTAGACAATCTATCTACTACCATTTTGAAGCTGTCACAATGAAAAATAATATCATGCAATCTGGGAAAACCCTCCAGATGTCCCGCTGTGGAACGTTTTTTAGGGAAATTAAAAAATTGGTCTAATGTTTTTTTTTTTGTTTTTTTTTTTCATAAATTTAAATTAAATTATTATTCTATAAAAGCTTGTATATCATCTCTGAAAATATCTTGGCAAAATGCACTTGTGAAGTGCAGAAAAATAGCGATTTATTGTGGCAAGCAGAAAAGATTGTCTCTCTTTAATGTTTAAAAATCCCTTAGCTGTCAAAGATCGACGACGGCCCCAGATTATTGTTGTATCACTTTAACAGCAACTTTTTTAACATCACACTCTTACTTGATCAGGGGCCGGATTCACAAAACATTCTTAAGAAGAAATTTCTTCTTAACTGCCATTTTCTTCTTATTTTCTAACTTAAGAAAAAAGATAAGAATATTTTGTATTCCCAAAGAAATCTGGACAAACTGTGCATCACTATAAAGATTAAAAGCTCTAGCTTTGATTTTTGACCACTGTTTTGATAAAATATTGTTGCAGTGACAGTAATAACTAATTGTAATTTTGTACGCCTGCTACACTTATTTTGAATGATTTGTCAAAGTTGGGATTGACACTGGACAAGAGAAGGGCATTGTTTGGCTGGACTTACAGCTGCTAAAAAACTACTTGCCACACGCTGGAAACCTCCACCCTCACTCTGCTTTCGAGCTTTGGCTTTTAATGTATTTGGATATTGTTTACTTGGAGTTGTCAATAGCTAGAGTCCACGGTGCCAAAGAGTCCGCAATAGAGCCTTGGCACTCTTTGCTGACCACCTTGCGTCTCCGTGGGCTTTTAGATTTAATCTGCGAGTGAGATATGGGGATCGGGATCCACGGGGCGGGTGGGTTCCACATGGGATTTTATTTATTTTTCTTTTATTTTGTTTCTTTTTATTATTATTTTTTTTTTTTTTATGTTAATTATGCTTCATTATATATGCTTATGTATAGACATGTATGTAAATGGATGTATATATACATTTATATTCTATTTCTGTGAAGCATGTCTGTATGTTTTTCCCTAAAAGGAAAAAATAAATAAAAATTTGATAAAAAAAAAAAAAAAACTAATTAGTAATTTATGTCAGGCGTACAAAATAATAAATCCGTATGTCATATTTTAGAATAGAAAATCACAATGCATTCATGTTCAGTCACGTCTGCAAGCAGCTTTATTTGTGTTCACTTAGATTCACTGAACAGCGTCAATTAAGGCATATAGTCCAAAGATGCATATACATGGAAATATAAGTAAATGTTCAGAGTAATGGAATGGAAATTCAGAAACGAGTGAGAACAAAAATAACCAGGTGTTAAAGAACTAAGAAAATCCTTATTTATGGCATTATAAATGCAAAAGTTTCCATGAAATGTCTCTATATATTTGCACATATTACTACAGCCAATCATTGGTGACTGTTCACAAATTAATTACAATTACATTGAGACAAATGAGATTTTTATTTATTGATTTTATTTATAACTGGGTTTTATTTGAAGCCTGCTAAAATTATTGACAGTCGAGTGGTATAGGTATAATGTCAGAACCACCGAAGACTAATTCGCTGCTTTCTTTGAGATTTTCCTGGGAATGAGGTTTCTCAATTTTATATAATTAAAAGCCTGTGGTAAAACATAATTTTGAAACAAAACTTTGGCATTTTTGGTTCTACACCATGCAAACTGCACACACCTCCACACCCCATATGTCCATTATCTAATTACTTATTAAAACATAAATTTTCAAAAATTACTTTTCAAAGTATCTGCAAGTTATGTTTGTTTACCACAGGCTTTATTCTACTAATAAATTGAAAAACCTTTCTATAAAAACCCCATAGAATGATATTGAAGGGAACCAGAAATGGGGATTTGAAGACCTGCACAGATCTTGATCTACAAAACTTGTGTGAGTTTACTTGCAAAACTTGTCAGTTTTTAAATGAAAGTAACAATTACTATGGCCCTCTTTTTATCCTTTTATTCATTAAATGTTTAAAATTAATTTTACAGTTGTTTTATTAAAAATTTTGCGCTTTAGCCATGTACTGTATATGTTTTGAATGAAATGGTATAAATGCAAATGATGAAATAAAGTATATGTTTTGTGTGTGTGTGTGATTGATAGAAACTAGTTAATAATTTGGTTGATATTGTAAAATTATTAATAATTAATGTAATTGCATAGCAATTTCTAGTTATGATTCTCAAATAATCCTGATTAAAACATTTTAGTTGAACGAAAAATAAAACTATTTGAGCAAACATCTATTTTTTCTAAGTTGGTGTCAAGTTTTGGGTCAACTAATGTGTTTTTAAGCCTTAATTGCCACTTGCCAATTTAAACATACAAAAGCGTTGAAAGCATTCAAACACAAGACGAGGAAAATCTCAACTGAGTAGCCTGTTACTTGTTTGATGTTGTGGTTGTTGTGGGAGAGAGATGGGTGTGTCTAACAAACAGCAACACTGAACCGAGCTTTCCTTTGAGAAGCAAAAACAGAAAAAGGATGTGAAAGAGCCCAATTAAGCACCCGCAGTGTTCTGGTGTTCAGGGCAAATGCAGAGAGAGGCATTTAAAAACGTTTGAACACCGAATTTGCATCTTCTTGTTGACAAATTCATAAAAAATATGTCAAAATACCCGTCTTGGAAAGTGTGTTCAAAAAAAAACTTTCGGTTATGTCTTAAGTGAAAGTAAAAAAATCGGTTGTGTTTGTGTATATATTGGGATGCATTCATCGTCTCTTTAAAGTGACTGCGCCTAATTTAGGCTGATAGCTGCTGTAATGTTAATCCAAGAAAATGAAGAAAGAAAATCACTCACTGCTCTTTGACTGAATTACTTTAGTTTTTAACGAGAATTAATGCACACACTCAAACCAACAGTTAATCAGACACCAGATATATATATTATATATATATATATATATATATTTTACTAGTAGTTGGAGGACACTATAATTCATGTAAGTGAGTATAGCAAAATAAAGCGAACTGTGACATTTTTTTTATAATTGTGACGAAAAATTATTCTGACACTTCAGCCTCATCCTTCATTTGTTTTTGTTTTTTCCTGAATTGCTAATGAAATCTTTTTTTCACCCCACAGACTACACAGAATTAATCACTGCTTGGTAATTGTTCAACAAAGTATTGGTAGTAGTGTAAATATTGTCATACTAACAGTTGTCTGAAGTTTTGGTTGATTGTAATCCATTTACTATCAACGTTATCTGACCATTATCAATTTGTGTTTCTTGTCGTGTCCATTTTATTACCCTTTTTTTTAAACTGTAGCAAATAAACTGTGATAATGTGAGAAATGTTGAAGGTGTGTCTAAATAAATTTTTTTTGGTTTGATTGTATATTTAATTTTTATAGTGAAGACTATGCAGTTCTATTTTAGATGTAATTATTTGATTGCTGTACCTGGACACCTACAAAAAAAAAAAAAAAAATGAAACGTGTAAATAGAACAAATAAATAAACAGAATGAACATACAAATTAAACAATTTCAAACAGGGCCTACTGGAACAACCTGCACCGGGGCTCCGCAAACCCCAGCTACAGCCCTGGGGACAAGTTCTAGGTCAAGTCAGAAAAATTGATGAGTCATGGTGTGAGCTGCTACTAACAATGAGCTAAATGAACCTTTCAGGAAAATGGACTACACAAACTACTCCAAGGTTCTGTAAGGTATTTTTCAAACTTGTACAGTTTGTGGCCAAAAGTTTTGGTAGTGACATAGATTTTGTGTTTTGCTAAATTTTCTGCTTCAGTATTTGTAGATTATTTTTCCACGCTTTATGGTATATTGAAAAAAAACAATGATAAACATATAGTTTTAAAAGGGTTTCATTGGCAAAAAAGTATAATGAGTCAGCATTGACCCTTGTTCTTCATAACTCTCTGCAGTTGGCTCTGGCATACTGGATATTAGCCTCTGGGCAAAATCCCCTGACTGATGGTGATCCATGAGTTGATGAGGTGATCACAATTTGTGGACTTCTGCTTGTCACCTTGCCTTTTAAGGACTGACCACAGGTTCTCTATGGAATTGCGATCCAGGTAGTTTCCTGGCCAGAGATCCAAAATTTCAATATAATGATCTTCGAGTCACTTTTTTGTCACTCTTGTTTGTGACATGGTGCTCCATAATGCTTGAAAATGCACGGATCATCATCAAATTGCTCATGAATCATTGAAAGAAGTCGCTATTGCAGGACATTTTGATACCATCCTTTATTCATGGCAGTGCTTTTGGGCAGAATTATGAGAGTGCCTACTCAACATTTAAAAAACAACCCCCACACATGGATGGGTCTCAGGATGGTTCACTTGTTGGCACAACACAGGACTCATGGTAGCATTCACCTTTTCTTCTCCGAACAATCGATTTTCCAGATGTCTCAAACAGTCGGAAGAGAGGCTTCATCAGAGAAAATAACTTTGCATATTCTGCTGTCCAGTCCTTGTACTTCCTGCAGAATTTCGGTCTGGAGTGGCATCTTTGCTGCCCTTTGTGACACCAGGCCATTGTCTAAAAGTCTTAGCCTCACTGTGTATGCAGATGCTCTCACACCAACCTGCCATTCCTGAGCAAGCTCTGCTCTGCTAGTGACAGAATTCGTAGCTTACTCCTCAAGAGGAGATGGTCCTGGTGCTTTCCTGGACACTCCGGGATGTCCTGAAGACTTCTTCACAAGTTCTTGAACTAGCTTTAAAGTTTGAGAAAGAACAGTGAAATTTTTAGTAAGGCGAGTTGCTAGTTGGTGCCAGGTTGAAATCAGACCCTAATTTCTTGTAGCAATTTCCTTGCATTGAGGCCATTCTGATGCAAAGTGATGATGGCTGCACGTGTTTCTTTGCAGGTAACCACGCTAACAAGAATACGATTGAAAGTGCTTCTTCCCTCCTTTAAATCAGTCAATTATTGTTTGAAAACATTGTTTCTTGAAATATTGTGCCAATGTGTTATTGACAACATAGTATATTTATTAACAGAACAATATCCTCAAAATATTGGAGGTAAAATGTTCTATCTTTGCTAAACCATCACATTAGAAGAATGTTTTATTAAAACATTTCATGACCTCAAGCCTCAATGATGTTTGTATAATGTTCTACTAATGTGGCTGAGAGAATGTACTTTAATTGTTGTCTTGAAACATTGTGTCAATGTGTTTTTGAGAACATTTCATAATCTGTTACCTCAACGACATCCTCAAAATGTTGTGGATAAAATGTTCTCTCTTTGTTAAACCGTCACATCAGAAGAATGTTTTTATTAAAACATTTCATCACCTCAAGCCTCAAAAGATATTCTTAAAACATTCTACTAATGTAGCTGAATTAATGTTCTTCATTTGTTATATTGAAACATTGTCACAATGTTTTATTTACAATATTTTAGAATTGGTTTCCTCAAAAACATCCTCAAAATGTTGTGGATAAAATGTTCTAGCTTTGTTTACACGTCACATTAGAAGAATGTTTTATTAAAAAACATGTCATCACCTTAAGCCTCAATGATGTTCTAATAACGTTCTACTAATGTGGCTTAGAGAATGTTCTTCATTTGTTATCTTGAAACATTGTGCCAGTGTGTTTTTGAGAACATTTTATAATCTAATACAGAGATAAAAATTATTTTGTGGTGAAGTAAATACTACATAAAAATAAAAGTAATTTCTACATTAAATAATTAAGTTAAGGCAATAATTTAAAAAATAAAGTAAATTCTATGTTAGTACTCAATTTAAGCTTGCAGAAATTAAATTTGAAACTCAAGTATATTTACTTGGAACAGTTTGTTATGTTGATGTAACAGAGGCGCTACAGTCACACTTAGTCCCGACTACACCACCAGGGTACATACCCATGGAATGAACAGCAAGACAAGTTCAATTAGACAGAAAAACGAAGACGTGACTTTGAAGCTCAATACCTTTATTGACAATAAGTTATAAACGTCTGAATCAACTATCAACTTTAATTGTGAATTATAAAAGGAGGAATAGGAATTTAATAAATATACATGTTAGGTCAGTTACTAAAAATCACAACCCACCAGTCTTACAGTAGGAGTGGCCAAGCCTGTGTGAAGAGATGAGAGAAAATTTACTAGGCCACAGATTCGCCGTCCTAAGAGCACACACCACACACGTGCACAGTTTTCAAGAAAATTAACAAAACCACTTTTTAAAGAAAAGTGTAGTGAATAATAAAAACTACTCCACACTCCCAAATCAATACATATGTAGTGCAGGAAATCTCACGCCACATGCAGTGAAGTAAAGGTCCATGACCCCGGAGGAAAGAACTCCCACACAGGCTGGCTCCTGAGACATATGAGCATATGAATTAAAACTTTTTACACATCACATAAACCAAACTCAAATAATAAAATAAATTACAAAAAGAGAACAACATTATATAACAAAAATAAATCATAAACAAAACAGCAGGGCCTAGACGTCAGAAGTCCATATGAATAGGACTCCCCGAAGAAAGATCTCTGCCGTCATCCAAGAATGAAATATAGCCAGGGTGATCCAGCTCGTTGCTATAGGTTAAACACGGCATCCAACACTCGCACTAACCCCATTGAATCACCCACGCAGTCACGCTCTTGCATTGAGGATTTCCTCCCTGGGCTCTCTATGGTGCTTCAGGATCACAATACCGGAAGGAGACGGAGAAGGTCAAAGCTTCAGGAAGTTACGCCGTCTACTAACCTTTGCGCTATTTATAGAGCAAAATATACATGGCCCACCCCTGAATCCTTATTCACTCGGTCACATTTACAAGGATTCTTTGGGAGTAAATATCAAAGTTATGATCCCATATTTCCCATATCTGCACTGGGGCATGAATAATTAAAAATTTTACATTTCTCACTGATTTCGAGTTGTATTTACATTTTTTTTGGTTGCTTTTTATGTTGGGTTTAGTAACATATTTTTTTGTGACATCTGAAGTTTATTTTCTACTCAAAATGACCCATTCATACTCAAACACTATTCACTGATTGTTCCCATCATTGTGTATGGTGTACCATGTATTGAAGTCTCTGTGTTCATTTAGCTATTTATTTTATTGAATGAGCAAATTTAATTCAATGCTTAAATTTTACTTAAAATACATGAGTGCAAAATTTAAGTAAATTAAGTAAAAATTAAGTAAATCTTACATATTGCTTTTATTCAGTGCAGTAAATTATTGATATTTAACAACACACATTTTTACAGTGATAAGTATTACATAATGTAAAAATGTGTCAACAAAATTAACTGGGAATTCCCAAGTAAACATAACTTAAAATGTCTAATTAATCCAACTAATGATTATGTTTAGGCTTTACTTGGAATGAAAAAAACTTTCCAAACTTTTTTAAAGTAAATCATACTCCACATTTTTTACAGTGTACCTCAAAACATCCTCAAAATGTTGCGGAAAAAATGTTCTATCTTTGTTAAACTGTCACATTAGAAGAACAATTAAAATTAAATGACCTCAAGCCTCAATGTTCTTATAACGTTCTACTAAAATGTGGCTGAGAGAATGTTCTTCCTTTGTTATCTTGAAACATTGTGGCAATGTGTTTTTTTGAGAACATTTTATGATCTGTTACCTCAACAACATCCTCAAAATTTTATACAAATGTTACGGATAAAATGTTCTATCTTTGTTAAACCGTCACATCAGAAGAAACGTTGTATTAAAACTTTGATCACCTCAGTTCTCATGTTCCCCAATTGGGCTGTAGAGAATAAGTTTCCACTAATGTGGCTTAGAGAATGTTCTTCAATTGTTGTCTTGAAACATTGTTGCCAGTGTGTTTTTTGAGAACATTTTATAATGATCTTCAACAACCCTCCTCAAAACATCCTCAAAATGGTGCGGATAAAATGTTCTAAATCTTTGTTAGACCGTCACATTAAAATGTTTTAAAACAAAACATTTTATTCATCACCTTCTCAAGCCTCAAAGATGTTCGTATAACGTTCTACTAATGTGGCTGAGAGAATGTTCTTCAATTGTTGTCTTGAAACATTGTGCCAGTGTGTTTTTGAGAACATTTAGTAATGTGTTACCTCAACGACATCCTCAAAACATCTTCTAAATGTTGCAGGAAGAATGTTTTAGCTGTGTTAGACTGTCACATTAGAAAAACGTTTTAAAACATTTCATCACCTCAACCCTCAATGATGTTCGTATAATGTTCTACTAATGTGGCTGAGAGAATGCTCTTCATTTGTTGTCTTGAAACATTGTGCCAATGAGTTTTTGAGAAAATTTTATGTTTTTCCTCAACAACATCCTGAAAACATTCTCAAAATGTTGCAGATAAAATGTTCTATATTTGTTAAACCGTTACATTTGAAGAACGTTTTAAATAAAACATTTGATCACCTCAAGCCTCAATGATGTTCGTATAATGTTCTAATAATGTGTCTGAGAGAATGTTCTTCATTTGTTGTCTTGAAACATTGTGTCAATGTGTTTTTGAGAACATTTTATAATCTGTTTCCTCAACAACATACTCAAAATGTTGCGGATAAAATGTTCTATCTTTGTTAGACCGTCACATTTGAAGAACATTTCAAACAAAACATTTGATCTCCTCAAACCTCAAAGATGTTTGTATAACGTTCTACTAATGTGGCTGAGAGAATGTTCTTCATTTGTTGTCTTGAAACATTGTACCAAAGTGTTTTTGAGAACATTTTATAATCTGTTACCTCAACAACATCCTCTAAATGTTGCGAATAAAATGTTCTATCTTTGTTAGACCGTCACATTTGAAGAACATTTCAAACAAAACATTTGATCTCCTCAAACCTCAAAGATGTTTGTATAACGTTCTACTAATGTGGCTGAGAGAATGTTCTTCATTTGTTGTCTTGAAACATTGTGTCAATGTGTTTTTGAGAACATTTTATAATGTGTTTTCTCAACAACATCCTAAACCTTATTTTAGATTTGACACGTATAATAGGTGTGCAGTATTGTTTATATAATATGAATTATGTGTTATATTATCCTAAAGAAATGGAGGTTTACTTTGCATCGGAGCATTAAAAGTGGTAGCCTATTTTAGTGAGCTATGCTACATGGATTTCTATGCAAAATGTCAATATTCTCACATATTAGGCCTATATTTGTCACAAATACATTTTTAATTTATATTTTAAAATTCCTTTAATAAAACAGCATGCATTTTTGTCACGCACTACCTTGTTTTTCATTACATGCCCTTTATTTTGACAGATAACTTCTTGGGAAAAAGATATCTGTGTGTACACTGATTAATAAATTGTTGCGTGTTTTATAAATTATTTCCTTTATTTTAGTAAAATGTGAGGCACTGTATAATTTGTCTTCCATTATTTAGGCCTAATTAAAACAAGAAACAAATAAATTAAACCTGCATGATATAGCTAAATCCTTGAAACTCTAAAGAATGGATGGATTAATAAAACGTCCTCACGTTTAAACTCAAGTTCTCTCATTATAATCAACAAAGTGCACACGATGTAAAAAAGAGCTTCATTAATTGACAACTTCATTGATTTAAAAGGGAGCCTTCTTTACTTGCTTTCATACAATTTAAGTAAAAAAAAAAAAAATGCAGCCGGATTTAAATGCAGGTGTGTATCATATTCCTTAAAATATCAGAGTGCAAGATTTGCACAGTGCGCGTGATGCTAAGTGCAACGCACAGCATTTATTCTTATTTGTCTACATATTTTATCTTCATTACGAATCTTGTTTGGTTTTATTTTGGATAATTGCATGCATAAAAAATGATACTCCCATCTTATTCGCAGTCTATAGCATTTTATAATTATTTGTACAATAATATTTAACTTAACCTGCTTTATATCTTTATTATTTAATGCAAAAGAGATTTATTAACACAAGTTTATAAGAGTCATGCATCCGTTTATTCTTGATCAAGAACAACTAATGATCAATCATATTGAAGTGTTTGTGTGAAAATTATTAATTCGCATGCATGACATGGATGCGCCCTCTCGATAACTTGATTTTTTTCCTGAAAATGAAATAACTTAAAATAAGGGTTGCCTCACATACATGAGAAATATACCTACATACAGCTTGAAATGTAAGCATTATGTAATCTGTGAAGGTTTAATTTCTCTCTGAAGGCGCGTCCAGTACTGTGGAGAAAACATTTGTTTATTAATAAATAATTAAAATGTCTCCTTTTTCACAATTATTAGGCTACTTCTGCCTGTGTTTTGTGGCAAACTTAATGCATGTGCTTGAGCGCGGAATATATTAAGGCTCAATATGGATTATAGATGTTAATTTAATATAAACATGCAATTAGTTGAATAATGACTTAAATGAACGACTACTAGTAACTAGAAAAATCTTAAGTGGAGGGAAGACCTATTAAATACCCTCTAGACATCTCTATTAAAGATTTTAAAGCATTTTATATGCGTTTGCATAAATTCTGAGAAGATTTTTGTGAATCCCGCCCAAGGTTTTGACTGCGAATGTCACATCAGTAACGAATTGTCCATTAATGAAACTAAAAATAATTAGGCCTACATGACGTGTTTTCTCTTTGGCAGATGCGCGGTCTCTTTCAGCAGTTTCTTTGTCTCTCTCTCAGAGGCACCTCATCTCTCTTGAGATAAAACAAAACATATTATATTGTAATGTATCTAATACTCTGTATGCAGTTGCAAAAATGACAAAAGCCAAACCAAACGAGGCTTTTGTCCCACTTTGCCTAACCTGCTCTGCAAGTATGAAACCCTCATAAGACACTGTTCATATAAAGAGCAAGAGATTCACACCTTTATTTCAACCCCCCACAAGCTATACAGAACACAAACCCCAACCCCCTCCAGCTGAACTGAATTCAGTCTGTTTTTTTTGGGCTGCGAGGAACGGTGTGTTGTCATGCTATTGGGTTAAAATATGCTGCCTGCACTCACATCAGCCCTACTCTTTTATTCAGTATTTTCTCGCAGCACATATTATTATTTTCACCAGACCATAATAATAACAAATTCACAATTGATTATTAATCATTCTTTTTGCGAAAATCATTGTTATTTGTGAACGTAGGCATTTGAGGAAGGCTTTAAGACCAAGCAGAATCCTCCGCCAGCTGCTCCCGCTTCACAGCGAGCGTGACTCACGCTAACTGCACACAGGTTCAAAGTCCTCAAGCTTTGATTTTACAAAATCAGTTTGGGGCGAATGCAACTTATTGATCATGAGCCCAACATTTAGCAAGGCAGGAAAACATTCAGTCTACCTAAAGGAAGATGTATTTCTTTGTAGGTTAATGCTGTTAAATAGAGAGGCAAAAAAAAAAAAAAAAAAAAATAGTGTACACTATTCTTAAACTTGGAGCTCATTATATTGAAGTACAAATCCAAACACCAGAAGCAACCTACACTCCCTAAGTGTTCTTTCATTGAAAAGTACACATTTTATTTATTCACAGGCTATATGGTTGAAATAATATTTTAGTTAAAAACTTTAAGTGCCATTGTTTAAAAAAAAAATGCTTTATTGATTAACGTTTCATAGACCTTCAGTTGTTATGCTTTAAAATCCCATGCCATTTGTAATTTCACAGTATTTTCACCTCCTAAATTACTACCCCAATTCTATAATGGCAAAAATGTACTCAGGCCGATGGCATTTTTTGTGTGACATTATTTATTTATTTATTTTAGTATAATTGTAGCCTACATAAATGGGTGAAGCAAAACAAATATGATCATTTCTGATAACTTTTTAACTGCAGGCTGATATAGGCCTACGTTATTGTACAATACAATATTTTGACATCGTTTGATTGTCCCTTATTTTCTTAAAGAATAAACACTTATTTTCTACAAGAATAAACACTATTTTCTTAAAGAATAAAAGAGAAAGAATCACATTAGCCCTTATTTTCCATTTCTGAAGTTATTTGGCAACCCTAATGATAATGTAATTATCTTTTGACTCCCCTGACAGTGGCACCTTCCTCAATAGAACAAAACAAAACAAACAACAACAAAAAACCACAGTTGTAGGAGATATGCGAGCGAATAATAGATTTAAAAAAGAAAAAAGTGGGTGCTTGGTTTCCGAAATGGAAAACGATTACAGCTCGTTATCACACTAAAAAATAATATGATGAAAAAGTCATAACATTTTTAATTTAGGCTACTTTAATTCATAGAAATAATTTTAGCAATTTAAAGCTTTTTTATACTAGATTCAACTTGAATTTCAATACTATTAAACAGAGTTTAAAATCTCAAGGAGTTTATAAATTGAAACGGTAAAATGTCACAGTGCATGTTAAATAGCCTAAATGAACTTGTATCTAATATAGTATCCGAAGACCTTGATTGCGTATTACCATGAAACTAACAATATAATTAGATTTTTTTTTTAATTAACAATTCCTATATAAAATGGGACAGCAAGCTTTATATCAAACATTTTTAAATCATCCACAGATTTTTTTGTTTCTTAAAGTAATTTTCAGATGCAATGAAAAACAAACTGGATAGAAAACATACACAAAACTTGTAAATAGTTAAAAACATAGCCTAGATTTCAGAATCAGAATCAGAAAGAGCTTTATTGCCAAGTATGCTTACACATACAAGGAATTTGTTTTAGTGACATAAGCTTCCAGTACATAGAGACAACAACAAAAAACAAATTGCAAATAAATAAATTGTATGAACAGTTGTGCTATAGATGACAATGGATTAGAATAGAGTAAGATGCGGAAATGTACTTGGATGGAGGGGTAACAAATAAATATAAGAATATTGCACATTTTTGCATAAGTGGGGAACATTTAAACTGTTCATGAGGTAGATTGCCTGGGGGAAGAAACTGTTCTTGTGCCTGACTGTCCTGGTATTTGCGGCTCTGAAGCGCCGGCCAGGTGGCAAAAGTTCAAAAAGGGGGTAACTTACATGAGAACGATCCAGAGTGATTTTCTGTGCCCTCTTCCTCACTCTGGATGTATACAGTTTTTGAAGGGTGGGCAGGGGAGTACCAATAATCCTTTCAGCAGTCCGAAACCGTTCTCTGTAGTCTTCTGATGTCTGATTTTGTAGCTGAACCAAAACCAGACAGTTATTGAAGTGCACAGGACAGACTCAGTGACGGCTGAGCAGAACTGGTTTCAGCAGCTCCTGTGGCAGGTTAACCTTTGTGGGCTTTTTTAACAATGGAGTCAAATGTGATTGTCCCACTTCAGGTCCTGAGAGATGGTGGTTCCCAGGAATCTGAATGACTCCACTGCAGCCACAGTGCTGTTCATGATGGTGAGTGGGGGGAGTGCAGGGGGGTTTCGCCTGAAGTCCACAATCATCTCGACTGTTTTGAGAGTGTTCAGCTCCAGGTTGTTAAGACTGCACCAGGACAGCCAGCTGCTCAACCTCTTGTCTGTAAGCAGACTCGTCACCGTCCTGGATGAGGCCGATGAGTGTTGTGTCGTCTTCAAACTTCAGGAGCTTGACAGAGGGGTCTTTGGAGGTGCAGTCGTTGGTGTAGAGGGAGAAGAGCAGTGGGGGAGAGAACACATCCCTGAGGGGCACCAGTGTTGGTGGGAGCAGCTGTTTTGACATGAATTTCCCCAGTCTCACTAGCTGTTGCCTATCTGTCAGAAAGCTGGTGATCCACTGACAGATAGAGCTAGGAACAGAGAGTGGGTCAGTTTGGTCTGGAGGGCTGTTGGGATGATGGTGTTGAAAGCCGAACTAAAGTCCACAAACAGGATCCTCACATAAGTCCCTGTTTTGTCCAGATGTTGCATGATGAAGTGCAATCCCAAGTTGATTGCATCATCCACGGACCTGTTTGCTCGGTAAGCAAACTGCAGGGGGTCCAGTAAGGGTCCAGTGATGTCCTTCAGATAGGCCAGAACCAGTTTTTCAAATGACTTCATGACGACAGACGTTAGAAGCCACAGGTCTTTAGTCGTTAAGTCCTGTTATCTTGGGTTTCTTTGGGAACGGGGATAATGGTGGAGCGTTTGAAGTAGGACGGGACTTCACACAACTCCAGAGATCTGTTGAAGATCTGTGAAAAGATGGGGGCCAGTTTTGGTCAGCACAGGTTCAGACAGGCTGGTGTAACACCATCTGGGCCTGGTGCTTTTCTTCTTTTGTTCTTCCTGAAGACCTGGCGCACATCGTTTTTACTGATTTGAAGAGCAGGAGGTGTGGAGAGGGGGATTGATGGAAGTGTTAACGGTTGTGTAAAGATGATCAGAATGGATGTGGGGTGTTCTCAAATCTACAATAAAACTCATTCAGGTCATTAGCAAGTCGTTGATTAGCCTCAGTGCAGGGGGATGGTTGTCTTGTAGTTGGTAACGGCTCTCAGTCCTTTCCATACTGAAGTTGAGTCGTTGGAAGTAAACTGGTCTTCCAGCTTTTTTAGAGTAGGTCCTTTTAGCCGCTCTTATCTCTTTGTTCAGTGTGTTTCTGGCCTGATTATACAAGACTCTGTCCCCATTTCTGTAGGCATCCTCTTTGGCCTGACGAAGATGTCTGAGTTTTGCTGTAAACCATGGCTTATCGTTGTTGAATGTTAAATAAGTCCTGGTAGGAATACATATATCCTCACAAAAACACTCCAATCAGTGAGGTCAAAACAAGCTTGTAAATCCTGCTCTGTTTCGCTGGTCCATCTCTTTACAGTCTTTACTACAGGTTTAGCAGATTTAAGTTTCTGCCTGTAGGTTTGTATAAGATGAACCAGACAGTGATCAGACAGCCCCAAAGCTGCTCGTGGAACAGAGTGATATGCATCCTTTATTGTGGTGTAACAGTGATCTAATATATTACTGTCTCTTGTGGGACATGAAACATGCTGTCTGTATTTTGGCAGTTCATGGAGAGATTGGCTTCATTAAAGTCCCCAAGAATGATTAAAACAGAGTCCGGGTGTTGTTGTTCTGTCTCTGTGATCTGGTCAGCGAGTTTCTGTAAAGCCAGACTTACGTGCGCTTGCGGAGGGATGTAAACACTCACCAGAATGAACGAGTGAAACTCCCGTGGCGAATAGAACGGCTTGCAGTTGACAAAAAGCACTTCTAGATCTGAACAGGACATCTTCTTTAACACAGTTACATCTGTGCACCACCGTTCATTGATGTAAAAGCATGTCCCACCGCCGCGCGATTTCCCCGTTGATTCTGCGTCGCGATCCGCTCTGAACAGCTGAAAGTCCCGCGCTGTCCGGGATGGCGTCATTGAGCCAGGGTTTCCGTGAAACACAGAGCAGCAGAGTGTGATAAATCCTTATTTGTCCGGGAAAGCAGAAGGAGTTTGTCCGTTTTGTTGGGAAGAGAGCGGAGATTTGCCAGATGGATGCTAGGCAACGGCGTTCGAAATCCGCGCTTCCTGAGTCTAACGAGCGCACCAGCTCGCTTTCCCCGTTTGCGCTTTTTGAAGCGTTTGATCAGCGCCGCTGCTCCACCAACAACAACGTTCAGTAAGACGTCCGAATAATTGAAATCCGGTAAAATATTTTCTGGTGTGTTCTGCCGAATGTTCAGCAGTTCATCCCTGGTGAAACTGATCGTGTTTGACAAACAAAAAACAGGAAAAACGAACAAAAACAGTACAAATACTGGAGAGCCAAGCACTGAAGCAGCCTTCTGCGGCTCCATCAAAAACAGTACAAACACTGGAGAGCCAAGCACTGAAGCAGCCGTCTGCGGCGCCATCGATTTATAGCATTTATAAATGCATTATTTTTGTTTGCTGCATGTTTTTTAAAACCACGCAAAAAATAAATTTCGTTTTTGAGAGAAAAAAAATTTAATGTATAAGTCACATTTTATTACATTTAGAAATAATAATGGCAGGCCTATTAATGTTAAAATGTACCAACAGGATATTTTTAGTTCCCCTCACTTTACAACAAATCCTTTAAATTCAAATATCAGAACAGAACAAGAATTAAAAATATATAATTTTTAATGGATAAATATAATTGCAGTGTATAAAAATAATATAGGCTTAGCTATAAAAATAAAAAAATATATAATAATTTAAAGCGAAACATAAGGTAAGGTTGGGCTTACCTCTCTCATTCGGGACAAATCCAAACGTTTCCATATTTGTGATGTTGCCCATTTGAAGCTTAACTATTATTCATTAGGTAAAATTGGCTTTGTAGTTCACGCCTGTTTCAGTATAGACGGAAAAAAATCATAATTATATGATAGGCCTATATATGTAATGACTGTTAAATAACAATAGCTTGCATAAGAGCCTTTGTGACTTACTTTTAATTTTTGATGTGTAGACTGTAGCCTAAGACTATCCCACGTCTTGAAATTAACTCACTGTAAATTTTCTAATGGTTTTTAAGGATGTTACAATGTTATTTTATAATGTTATTGTTGTTTTACTTTGTCCTTTCATCTCCATTTACAAACCAACATTTTACAATTAGGCTACAGTCAGTTTGCAATCCATCCCTTTGCGCCACCTAGCGGCAGTTTCGCAAATGATTTTAACACGCGACTGACTTGCAGTTAATGCCGCGGCGGTATTACCCATTCTGGTTGTCCATCTACTGTACTTAACGTTCTGAATACTTTTGTAAATAAAAGCCTACTGTAAATGCTCGACATGCTAACAAATAAACTTTGATTATGCTGACTGGAATTTTTGCTGAAATGCAGTTTAAATTTAACATATTTAATTTTATTTCGGCTAACCATAATTATAAATACTATAGTATTTCGTTGAGGAATTTATTATTTATGTAGTTTAATTTGTAAATGAAAACATAACATGCTCATTTATCATCACACATGGGCAAATCAAAGTCAAAACTTTATTGGCATAATTGTCAGGTGTTTATTTGCTAAATATATGTTAGGCTAGCAAATGCTAGCATAATTATACAAAATGTTAACTAGGTAAAGCGATAAACAAATTGAAAGGGGAAATAAGCATATATAAAAATAAATATAAATTATAGCCCTAATAAGCTAATGTAATAATAATAATATACAAATATATAATTAAATGCTTAATGTTAATAAAAATGTTTGATCTAATTTTGATCATTCCGAGTTGCTATGGTCATGCAGGTCACGCATTAAACTTGTGGCCATGAGAAAAATATGTTGTTCCCTCAACATAACATCTCAAGACCAGGACAGAAGGATGTCGTTACCTCGACAAATGATCTTGTGGCCACAACATAATATCACATTCCCATGATTATTATGTCGTGGCCATGACAAAACTAAGTGAACTGATCATGTCACCTCCCAGGCACCATAGATTACAGTGTTATAAGACTTTAGCCATTTATATGTCTATAAGCAACTGAAAAAAAAGCACAAATGTCAGGGCATGCCAAAATTTCTCCAGGGCCCCAAAACACCCTCAGACCCTAGAGGGTTAATCCGCCACAAATACAGGATTGGATTGACGTTATTAAAAAGTATGTCTACTTTGGAGGATATTACATTCTTTGTGAATTACCAAAAACATATATTTGTTGACTTTTGGTCTAAATGGATTGAGTATATAACTCGTATAGAACCTGTTTTATGATTATTTATAAATATTGTATCCACATCCCCTTTCTTTTGTAAAGAGTTTTTGTATAAATGGAAGTGATGTATTGATCTGTTATTGTCATGACAAACTTTTTGATCAGTTTTTTTTTTTTTGATCAGGGAATACATGTTGGAAATGCTGTATGACAAATGTCATAAACAGATGGTTGTAAATTGTATTTCTTTGTAGTAAAAACTTAAAAATAAAAAAGAAACATGTTTATTCCTGTGTATGGGGGTGTTACGTCCCTTTTGTTCTATTTCTGCGTTTTCTTTTATTTTGGAAGGTGTTTGTGACTTCTGTCCAGGAAGAGGTCCTATTGATTCATACAGTCTAACTGGTGCCATAAGAGACTCCTAAACCAAGTAAACCATTATTCTCATTAAAATACTGCTCTTTAGCATTTTGAAAACCACTCTTTTGTGTCATTCTCTCTTTCATATTGCGCCTTTACTCTAGACAGGGCGTAACACCTTGACATAATGTTAGCCAAAGTTATGAGAACGTTCCCTTTTAGCTGGGTGATTCTGTCCAGTTGAGCAAAGAAGAGTAGAGGTAAGGATCTATTTTAAAAGCTGTTTAATCAATTTAAAATGATTATCCACAGAAGAAACATAAGCCATTGTAACAGCTTGCATTTAAATAAAGACAATAACCAACAATGAACAGCAAACTGGGTGTAACATATGTATTTGTCTTTTAGGTTTGCCTGCATCAAATCTAAGAAAAATGGCACTAAATAGAAACACCAGCCCAGAGAAATCACAGTTATTTAAAAGATCTTAATTAAATAATTAACTTTGGCAGCCTTAAAATCCTAACACCAACAGATCATCAGCTTTGTTGTTTTTAGGAATCCATTATTGTCTGTGTTGCCCTCAAGGGAGCTCATTGTGATGCGTTTGCCGCAGGAAGCTCTGCTCTTGCTTGACTCTCTCTTGAAGGATGAGAATCAAGAATCTGCATGGACCATGTTTGACTCTCAAGGGAGCTGAATACACTAATTATGATGCATTTGCAGTGAAAGTCTCTAGCACTGCACAATATTGGAAAAAATCTGACATTGCAATATTTTACTTTTCTGTGAAATATACATATTGCTATATTAAAACAATCTCACCAGATGATTTGAATAGCTCTGTTTGTAAAGAATGCATCATTCTAGAATGATTGGGTTGATTTTGTAGGGGAATGCATCTTCATAGAGAATATTACATAAAATAACAAGTATAGAAAAATACAATAGAACAATCTTACAAATGAAATAGTGCTTTATGTTTTTCAGGTTAGTCTAACAGTATTCAAGTACAGAAACTGAATAATCAAATGTAAAATAACACTCCGTAGTTTTCTCTAACAAGTTGTATTTCATTTTTGCAAAGTTACAAAAGTTATATTCTCTTTGTATTTTGTTTAATTAACATTAATGAAATAGTAGGTATATTAGGTTGCAGTCGCTTTAAGACTGAATGCATGGATAATGAATTCCATGTGTTTTCTTTCTGAACTGTTTATTTTCACTTTAGACATTAATGACTGTATTCATGAGAATGCTCGCTGGGACTGGCATTTTGACATAATTATGCTTGTGTGTGTCCATTCAAGCACAAAAAGATATGAAAGAGAATTCTGTGATCACGTGCTGTCTGAAACACGGCTCTGTGTGTGCATAGAAAACAGCATACAAGTCCTGTTGTTTTACCTGTCATCCTCCCCAATCGGGTATGAATGCTTGACTGTGCTCCTCTATGTATATTTGTAAGTTTGAGCTTGGCATTTAAGGCTGCCACTCTCCCCAATTCATTAACTAGGGCTTAAAGCACAATTGTGCACCCTTGTAGGTATCCCTATGAGCAGGCTTCCTGAAAAGAGTAGATAGAGCCAGAAAGGTAAAATTGTATGTTGCTTTTTTCCACTCTCTCACTTGTCATCCTCCACAACGGGGTGTCTCAGGATATGCGATGTGTTCATGAATGATTCGCTCATTTTATATTGACCGCACATGCTCAATATCCAATAGGTTCTGTACATCAAACATGATTAGTTCACCTCCCAAGTCTTCAGTCCGAGTTGTTCATTCATCATGTGACAGCCTCATAGGCTAAAGCAATGCAGTCTGTTCCAGAAACAGAAATTATTAGTTCCTGTCCCGAGTCGTGTCCAAGTCATTTGTTAATTTGTCACATGACAGCTTTCTGGATTGGTATCTTACTCTGAATAATGCTAATGTAATGTTGTAATATATTTAGGAATTATCATAAAATTATCAAAAGACGTGCAATAAACATTTTCCTGTTAGTCCATTTTTATTGTTAAATATTAAATCATGGGAAATATTAACTAATTAATTTGCCCTTTCTCTGCCTTTGTGTTTATAGGCTTAGTTTATATTAAGTAATATTTGTTTACAAACAGACAATGTACCTAACTCCATGTGACTTTTCAGTTAAAAAAATATTAAGGATGTTAATGAGTGATTAAAAATAATGCATGAATATTTCTATTTTTTATACCGAATCTGAAGATTAGAATCCACTGTAAACAAGTATCTTTGCTTTACGAAATTGGTATTTCCCATCATACCGATAAATTTTAAAGTATGAACCAACTCTTTATTACCACATTCAATATTATGGAAAAGAACCATCATGAAAGAAAAAACTAAAAATAAATAAACAAACTACAATTTAAGATCAGAAACCCATCATGTAACTGTAAGAGTTTAAAAAATAACTAATTATGCGTGTTTGTAAGGAAGGTTGGGAATTATTAACTAATTTCCATATCCAATACTGCTGTCACCTCACGTGAAAAAAGAATGAACGACTTGGACCAGAAGATTCGGGAGATTAACTAATCATTTCTGTTTCCGGCACAGACTGCATTGTCTAAGTTTATAGGGCTGTCACATTATGAACAAACAACTCAAACTCGAAGAATTGGGAGATGAACTAATATCTTTTTCTAGTAAAACCTGCATGGTTTCAGCCTTTGAGCATGTGACGTGAGAAAATAACTAAAGACTCGGAATGGTGAGGTGAGGTAAACTAACAGATTGCATAGCTTGAACACACTGCTAAGCAGATTTATAGTTTTGGCTTATTCTAAATGTGATCAATGTTTGTGTGAATAGATGCGTCAAGGTAATTGACCATTAACACGTAACGTAAATTATATTCTGCTGAAATGAACAAAATGACTTTAAAAAAAGATTTGTTAATTTTGCTGAAAGATATTCAAAAATCAGAGTCAGTAAAATGATCCAAACGTCCCATTTCTAATTGGTTGCTGACACATCTGGGTTCCTCTGGACTAGTGCTCAAGTCTTTGAGTGCTTAAGCTTGACGAGATTTTAAGCAAACCCTTTTATATTCACAGGCACTGCATGTGATGTCATAGGACTGCCATTAGCCAATGGGATTGGTGTGAAATTACACGTCCTTAAGACAGCAGGTTCTGGGGAATCTGTTGCAGCATCTCATTACATACATAATGAGATGATGGATCTGATTACATACATAAACCTGAGACATTAAGATGATTTCAGAATAGCTGAAGTGAGGAAGAGAAATTAATTTCATACTGTGTGCACATCAAGTCATTTGGTCAATTAATTAGTTTATTTGTTCGGTTAACCTGTTAACTCGCACCTGGACGCCGACGCACTGAACGCTCTTTGTTTGCACGTGTCAGTGTTTACAAGTAGATTAAATGAAAAGGGACATAATTTATCCTGACAAACTACATATAATTTAAAGGTCTAAGCCTCAAGCTTTGACAATAAATCGCTGTTTTTCAATGGAAAGCTTATTAAGAATGTATTTGCTTAATTTGTGTAAGCAGTACACATTAAAACATGCATAATCAAAATGCAGTACGTACCAGATTCATCGTAATAATGAGTCAAAAACCTCGGGGACCAGACATAGTCTCAAAAAAAAAAAAAACCTAACTAGCTTTCTAATCTTTTTGTATTCTATCTGTTTTCTTCTCAATTATTATACAATTAATAAAAGCAAAAAAGACCTCTAACACTAGCTTGCTCTATTCTTTTTCTATTCTATCTGTTTTCTTTTGCATTTATTATATTATTTAAAAGCCCTTGCTATGTGTACTGCATTAAGCTAACTGAGACTTGTTATAGCACTTATATATCATTGCTCTTTTGCTTCCATTGTCCTCATTTAGCAGATGCTTTTATCCAAAGCGACTTACAAATGACTAAATGTAAATGTAAAAATGGTTGCAGGGATCTCATTTTTCATGGTATCTTCTTCAGATTTGAAATAGAAACTCATGAGACATGTGACTTTCAACCCATTGCTCCAGGACTGATTTAATGTATTTTTATATGAAAAAACAATTTTTTTCAAGGCACATCAGTGTCTATGACTTTTAATGTTTTTGAGCATTATCAACTCTGGATGATGGACAGTAATCAGTCAGGAACTGTTACCATTTTAAATTCAGTACGTCATTTTCAGCTGTGAGTCCCCAAAATGGGGGGATGGGGGGTGCAGGTTAATAGGTTAAATGTCTTTATCTAAACTGTCAATAGCATCCTGTTTTGTGTATTTTCTCCATTCATCTGGGATCTTACCCTCTTGGTATATTGTCATATGGGATCTCCCCATAACCCTCAAATGTTTTCTGCACACGAACCACTTCCAGTAGGACAGTTCAGAGAGATCAGGAGTGATGCTCCACTTTGCATATTCTCCTCGTGCTCTTCTGTAATCTCTCCAAAAGATTTTATGATCTGAGTCAATGGGGAAAAAATGTAGATTGTTGTTCGCTACTGCTGATGTGCAGATATGGATGGACAGGTTATCGGTATTTGCGTGATGTATTCCACTTAGTCCAATAACCTGATGAAAAGGAACACTATGATCGCCATCATGGTTTTCTATGGTGTTGGTGCAGATGGCTTTACAGAATGGACACTGAACCCAACAGCACTGACAGAGGTGATCAATCAGAAGCTCATGGGGTTTGTCTTTATATTCCAGCTTTACTTGAAATGTCCATGTGTTGAATCTACTGCTAATGCCAGACATTATATCAGGAAGTTCTTGTCTTATCGCATCTTCTAGGAGTTTCACCTCAACATCATCATGTTTGACTCCACTGAGGTCTTTTTCAGAGAAGATTAGCACATCTGAGAGCTGCTGTGTGAAACTCTTCAACCACAAACCAACATCTCCACTGTTGACTTGAAAATGTTCAGTAGATTCATGTGCTGCTCTCATGATCTTCTGCTGCAGGAGTTCAATGTTCTCCTTCATCTTGGGTAAAACACTGACACTGAACTTATCAGCAATGTACTGACTGACTTCATCTCTGATGAAACTCTTGAAGTGATCTCTAGGATTATCAATGTAATTCATGAATTTGTCAAAAGCCTCCTCTTCTGCCAGTGACTTTAGGATGTGTTTCTCCAGATTAGATCTGTTACCATTCAGTGATTCACAGTTTGATTTAATTTTATCTGTCAGATCTCTAGTGGTGTTCTTGTAGACACTTTGCTCAATGGGTTCTTTAATTTTCTGACAGATGATCTCAGCAAAAATAACAGCTGATGTTGCTCCATGACAGTATTTCTGGAAAATACGATAGTAGTACTCTTTCTTCTTCTCCAAATATATTTCAGGATCATTGGCTTCTTTGAACATTTTATGTTGGTCAGTGATCATCTTGTTTCTTCTCTCACAGATGGAAAAAACCAAATCCATGAAGAATTCATTCTTAAACTCATATTTCACTTGTCCTTCTTGATGTTCTGTTACTCTCTTAATTATATAATTTGTGATTTGTTGGATGTAGCTGATGTTGTAGCCCTTCTCTGATATGTTAAAAGACTGAATCATTTTGTCTGTCTTCTCATCAACATATGAGACTAATGATTTTATCTGGGCTTCATCCTCTGGAGAAAGATTGTGAGAAAATTTTCTGCTTTCACTGTTCATGGCTTCTTCGTCCCCTCTTTTTGCAGATCTCTTAAAAATAATAACATATTTTGAATAACTCTTCACAGTGAAAATATTGTGGTGCTCACTGCCCTCCTTCCAGTGGTCAACAGGGAGACGTTCCTTATAGATCTCACTGAGGATCACTCTTACATCTCTCATTATGTCAGTGTTTTTGATTGGAGGAGTGTCTGTCATGATCTCCTTCACATTCAGTTTCCCAAAATGAATCAAACTCTTTCTTTAGTGTTTTTTCATCATTTGCTTTGCCTTTTAGTATAATTTAAGGCAAGTTCTTTGCTCTTTTCATAGAGAGTGTTTTCATGATGTGTTCTCTGAGCATCAAATCTTTTCCTCTGGTTTCGATTCTGAAGAATCTTTTTTTTTCTCTTTGTTTTTCTCACAATGTTTTTCTGAATCTCTTTGATTTTGATTTCAAATGATGTTTTCCACTGAATCAGTATATCTTTATCTTTATCTTTCTCAAAGAATTCAGACATTGTTTTTTTCACTTCTTCACTTGTCTTCTTCAGTTCTTTTTGAAGATCAGTTTCCTTAATCTCATGAATTGCTTCATTTTCTATTTTGTTGTGTAGTTTGTTCTCAGTTTCCATCATGGCACTGCGAAGACTCCAGGACCATTTGCTGTATTCTGTCTCCAGTTTCCTGTAAGCTGAAATCTCCAGAGAATTTCTGAAGCTGAAGACAAATAGTTCATTCAGTAAAGCCTCCCAGAGATCTTTAATACAATCTTTCAGGTCTGTCAGCATAGTGCCATGTGATTTTAAGGCACGAGACATGATTATTTCTTTTAGTTCTTCAATATTCTCACAGTAGTTTGGGTTTGGTGGTGCCATGGGTGGACTGCCCTCCCAGAGCTGAGCAATATACTTCACATCATTCTGAACATCAAATCTAATGACATCACTGAAACGTTCTGCATCACAGACTTCCTCTTCTGCAGCAAGTTTTGTCATCTCATCCAGTTTCTCCTGCAGTCGTCTCCTTCCCTCCATGTTTTTCTCTCCAGCTGTGACATCTGAAATATTCTGATGCACAAACACACAGCTGGGATTTAGTCTGACCTTCTTCATCCTCATGAAGGCCTGAACAACAGTCTGAAAAATGTCCTGCATCTCAGCAGGGTTTTCTCCAAAGATGTTGATCAGTGACAAATTTCCCAAACCAACAACAAATGTGGCCAATTCATTGTCATGATGTTTTGTTGATCTTCCAGCCAGTTCTAGAGCACGAAGCCCCTCAGTATCAACAACGAGAA
>NC_056600.1:24214812-24261259 GCF_018340385.1 Cyprinus carpio | reverse complement strand
ATATGACCATTACCCAGTATGGCAACATTTTGTCACAGTACCAAAAACAATGAAGGAATTTACCTTTATCTTTTTCACACTTGAAACAGTAGCATTGATAAACATCTTCTTAACATGCATCGGCGTAAGATATATCATATAAAACTTTTTTAAAGTTGAGCTCATGGATCCCAAGGGAAGTATATTTAGAGTTCATATTATCACATCCAACAGCCCAGTCCTTCTCTTCAATGGTTTGACCAGTGTCTTTTCTCCCAAACACCCTTCAGTCCCGGCAAAGCAGAGGTGCAATTACTAGACAAGATGTCATATGCCCTTGATACTGATGTCTTTAAACAGACTGGATTCAGTAAAAAGGTCTTCAATTTCTGTTCTCAACTATTCTTTGTCTATCTTTGGAAGTTTCTCCTGACGCAGTTTGTTTCTTCTTTTTCTGTGGTCATGAGGTTGCAATACGTGGAAGGTCCTTTAGATCTTGAGTCTCAGACACATTAGTCATGTGTTGAGCTTTTTAATTAGGAGATTCTTTAACTTAAATCAAAGAGGGTAGCAATTTATTAAGCAATCAGGAGCAGAGCTACAATTTAGGTGGCCATCTTCTCCAGTGTCCACGAGCGCCCCGGCAATATGTATTTGTTTTATATTTTATAGCAGGGATGCCAAATTCAGTTCCTGGAGGGTCACAGCCCTGCATAGTTAGCTCCAACTCTAATTGATACACACACTAATCAAGGTCTTCATTACTTGAAAACTAAAGCTAGGTGTGTTGGAGCTAAACTCTGTGGGACTGTGACCCTGTACAAGCTGAGGCCCTGTCCACACGGAGACGGAGCTTACCCCAATCCGATCTTTTTTTTCCTCGTCTCAAGAAATATCCGCGTCCACACGAAACCGCTAAATGATGTAGTATACATGCCAGACCAGTATGTGGCGCTGTAATTCTGCGTATGAGTTACAGTAAAGTATGTGGAGACGACTTTTGGACTGTGCTCATAAACCTTGCGTGTGGTACACAAACGAACATGGAACAATACATTTATTAATCTGTGTTAATGTTAGTTAATAAAAAAGACAATCGTTCAGTGTTTATTCATGTTTTTGTTGCTGTTACATGACGTAGCGGTGTCTGATTGGGGGGTGACGTGGGCTGATGACGTCATCGTTTCAGAAAATATACGGATTTAGCCGTCCAGACGAAAACGCTAAGGCGGCGTTTTCAGATTTATCCACTTTGGGACCCGGTTTCAAAAAATAGCGGTTTCACCTTACGAAAATGGCGGATCCGTGTGGACAAATGCCTATCCGATAAAAAATTTGTGTGTATTCACAGAAACGCATCTCCGTGTGGACGGGGCCTGAGTTTGACACCCTGTTTTAGACATGAAAGGCAGATTGGAGCCATTATGGATTTCAGTTCTACTGTTGCTTTTAAGTGGGTGTTAACTTGTATTTGTCTCATTTCACCCTAGACCTGAAAGTAGAGAGTGAAGAACTGAATGAAATGCATGCTAAAGATCAGTACAAAAAACACCATGAATTCATAACTGGACAAAAAAAAAAATCATTTAGTTGCTTACAGAAAGCAAAGACTTCTCACACAAAAAGAGCTCAGAAGGCTATATTTTAGAAGTCATTTCATCTGTGAACAGTGTGGAAAGATTTTCAACCATCAAGGAAAACTGAGAGTCCACATGAGGATTCACACAGGAGAGAAGCCTTACAGCTGCCAACAGTGTGGAAAGAGTTTCAGTGAACATGGAAACCTTAAAGTCCACATGAGAATTCACACAGGAGAGAGGCTTTTCACCTGCTCTCAATGTGGAAAGAGTTTTACACATAAAAAAAGCACTTTGAAAGAGCCCAGATGACTATTCACACAGGGAGAGAAGCCTTACACCTGCAAACTGTGTGGGAATAATTTTGCTGGAAAAGGAAGCTTTAACATGCACATGAGGACTCACACTGGAGAGAAGCCTTACACATGCCCTCAATGTGGAAAGAGTTTTCACTCAAACAGGGAAACTTTAACAGGCACAAGAGAGTTCACACTGGAGAGAAGCCGTTTACATGTAAACTGTGTGGAAACAGTTTCACACGACAAACAAGCTTTAATGGGCAACATGAGAATTCACACCAGAGAGAAGCATTAAACCTGAAGAACTTCTACAAAACTAAACCTTAACTATCACATTAACAGTCACACTAGTGACATGATGGAGTGCAAAGAGTTTCAGGCCTAAAGCAACCTTTAATAATCACATGAGCAGGGGCGGTGGACAACTTGGGAGGGTGTTGCAAGCCGAGCAATCAGCTGGGCATAGTTCTGGAAACTGCCACAAGCCCGGCTCAGTTTCCTCATTAGGGCAACATACGACACCCTACCGAGCCCAAAAAACCTCCACCAATGGTTTGGAACAGAGCAATCCTGTGACCCTGCGGGACCATCAATGCCTCACCCAGCATGTTCTGTCTGGCTGTAAAACTGCACTAACACAGGGTCGGCTCAGATGGCGGCATGACCAAGTGCTTAGGAAGCTGGCAGAGGTGCCCGGCAGGAGGCAAATAATCAGAGTCCATTAGAGAGTCGATGGAGGATCCACTTCCTCAGGGAAGGGGAACCCGCAATGCATACCAGCAAGAGACCACCTGCCAAGTTATTAACACCAGGGGCAGGGTGGAAGATGGAAGTAGACCTGGGAAGGCAGCTCCAGTTCCCACAGGAGATATGCAGCACCACATTAAGACCAGACGTGGTGCTCTGGTCTGCAGCTGTGAAGTCAGTGATAGTGATCGAGCTGACAGTGCCATGGGAGGAAGGACTGGAAGCTGCTTACGAGAGAAAGAAGGCGAAGTATGCAGACTTGGTGTGGGAGTGCAGAGAAAGTGGATGGAGAGTGAGGGCTGTACCCGGTGGAGGTGGGAGCCAGAGGCTTTATGGGCAGATCAATATCATGCCTGCTCAAGGACCTGGGATTACGGGGAACCACACTGGGCAGATCCACCAAAGAGCTCTCGGAGGAAGCAGAGAAAAGCAAGCATTGGCTCTGGCTGAAACGACGTGATAAGGCTTGGGGAGTAACATTTAATTAGGTTTTGCTGCAGGGAGTGTCAGGGAGACGTCCCTGTTCACTGCCCCGCCACCAGGAGATGTTCTGGGTTAAGGGGCGAAACGTCAATGAGCGGTGGTCCCCAGCTGAAGACCCTGCAGCAAAACCACATGGTATGCGGTCAGGTTTAGGCCTGCCTCAGGAAAAGGACGCCCTTGCCATGCATAGTCCACCATAGGCACCGTAGGAGGTGCGACAGGCCTCAAGGTCCAGCAGAAGGACCACCTCACTGGTAATGAATGGTTAGCAATTGGCATTTTCTTATCCTATTCATACATTTGACTATTTCCATCTCTGCAGTCTGTAAAGATTTGTAAATCTCTGCCAGATTTTAACATTACACACAACTTTAATCACATGTCCAGTAAAATTATCTTTCTGATTACATTCCATATGCGTTGTCCTTCCCAGAGAGGGATGGTTTCGTTTGCTAACACTTTAGCTACTGTGTTTGTGGTTTTGTTGCTAAGAAAAAGACAAAACTTAGACCTTCCCTTGTTACTGGGTTGCAGATTAATGAAATCAACTTTTTAATCATCTTATGGCCTTGGATGGATTTGGTCCATTCAAGATATTGCAATCAGATTAATCATTTTAGTTGGTAAATTCTGTTAATTTTTCTCATAAAAGATTTTTGCACAAATAGAAGATAAGTTATTTTCTCATTATTTTGATCATTCCTTTCATTTTCCTTTTCTAAGAGTTTTTGCTTCTAACCACCTTCAGTTTTTCTCTTTCTCCAGCAATAATAGTGCTTCCAACTTCTTTCTGCTTACGCATTCCCTCTTTCTACATTCTGATCATTCTACTTTTCTTCTACAACTTTCTTTCTTTTTAAATCAATGCTGAATCATAATGAGATTAAACGCCATTCCTGGCCATTGTAATATAATATATTATAAGGTTGTTATGATATAAATTATATTACATTAAAAATAGTATAAATTAAAATACTTTATTGTTATTGGTCTCTGGAGGGCCCCTAGAGCAACTTGTTTAGAATGAGTGGTTATCATCTCACTGATCTTTCTGAAGATAAACACTTGATTTGGCCCGTAACTACAGCAGTCCTGACATGCATTGTGTGCACAGCAGCAGGTCAAACTGGAAAACAGTTACAGGTTTTGCTGCTGTAAACATTCAATGCACTGAGAGCACATAGTGTAAGCATGGGTCAGATCATTGCTCAATCAAAAGATTTTTGTGACTACAACGTGGAATTGGAAACAATTTTCTTTGTTTCTGAGCTGAGATGTCACTAGGTGCATTCTTTGAGAATCTATTTGAGTGTGAGAAAGTTTGGGGGTTGGGCAAACCCAGACCAAATGCAAATGCAAAGTACACATGTTGTTTTTAGATTTATGGTCTCTTAGTGTTTGTCTGCAAATGCAAAGTACACATGTTGTTTCATACAAGTGTGTAGTAATTTTTGTAAAATCTAAAATAAAACCAAGCTATAAGCTGTAAGACTGAACTTTAAGCAGTGTTGTTGAGCCAAATATTGTGAGATCAGAGATTTTACTACTATTGAGATATTTTCAGTATATTTAATTCGATTAATTTGACTGTTTGACTATTTCTCCCTCAGGAGAGGTTGTGGATGTCCTTTGAATGTGTTTAACCCTCAGGTTTGGGTACAAGTCTCTTAGTAGCATCAAAATTGTCATTACATGCATTATAGTTTTTTAGATTTAGAATTACTAATATCTCTTTTATTCACAGTCACTGAGACTTCTGCATGGCAGCAATAGTTATCTGGGATTGAGACTTGAGATTCTCTAATTCTTAATTTCATTGCACTGTTTTGCCCAACCTCACTTTGACATACAAAAGATTCTAGTGAGAATTGAATTATCTTTTTAGTTTATCCAATCATAATTTCTCTTAACTTCTTTGCACATAATGTTTCCTTTTCAAATGTTGCAAAGTTATAGCTGTAAAGCCAATAGACAATAGTTACAGGAAATTATCAATATCAGAATTAGGTTGCAATTTTAAAGCCCTCTTTTGAGCACCAGAATAAAATTTGGATGATGTAATTCCAATTTTATTTTGGTTCAAGAGCCTTCATTCCTCATCTACTCATTCATGTGGTTTCGTCTAATTCTTAAACCCCACCGGATTTCTGCAGTCTCCGGTCTTAAATGAGCATTTCTACTCTTTCAACAAATGTCTATATGGGGTGCATCTATGCTTTCCCTCAACATTTTTTAAAAAGGCAAATAAGAATTGACTTACTGCAGCAGCTGGAGAAAAAAGGAAGGAGAAGCTCAAACCTCTTTCTGGAGCACATTTGAATGATGCGCTGAAAAGACCCTCGCCAAAAGGAGATGGGAGATCACGTAGGGACGGTCACCAACTGTAAAGATCCACCCGCCAGCCCAAAAAGCGGAATCCAGCGGCGTGGTCAATCCAGTGGCCTGTTTGCTGACTTTTACTTGCGCTTCTGAATTTATCAGGATTTAGTTTGAATTTAGTCTAGCTCCGTGTTCAATCTGACTCCAGCTTCACGTGATCATTAAATTTGGGCAATATTTCTATCAAAAGCTGATCACAGATATCAATTGTTTATTAATTTAGATATTTGAGTATTCTGGAAATCCCATACTTTCAATTATTCGTTCACTGCAGACCCGGTATCACTTTAGAAGTAACATTTCGGCCGATTGAATGCTCTTCCCGGACACAAACTCATCAGTTCTGATCTTAAACATTGGATGCAGGGTAAATATCTACCTTTAAGTCGGTCGCGCTCTGCTTACTCGTACAAAAAGCATAGTTTTTATATATTTACGAAAACTTATATAAGACAGTGATAGTCAGAAATCGAAATGGACTCAATTGATGTGCCCCATGCTCCATCTATTAAACCTTTCGTATAAACAATACTGAATTTTAGGTTTGAGGTAATACCTTCGCTTAATCTACTAGTAATAATGAATTAAGAATAATTCAGAATAAATCAAATATAACAATTTATTATCAGTCAGGTAAAATTACCAATTATGCCAATTACATAATGAAAACAATTAGAAGCTGTAAGGGAAACAGGTCAATTTAGCTCAAAGGGAATCATTTAAGATTTTAAAGGGAATTTGAACAGAATCACTGTTTCACGGCTGATCACTGAAACGGCCAGCAATTCACTGAACGAGACGTTTAACATCAATCTGCGCTGGATATTAATATCCGAAGTATAGTGAAAACACTATTAATTAGCACAGTAACAAGATCTGCAGTTTAAGACATTAACTTGTAAGCACAAAACACAAGATACTCTTTTCAATATAAATAAGGCTTTATTAGATAAATCTAAGACATATAAACTAATCTAACACTTAAGCACACGCACTCACTCATTCACACAAGTTGCAGGAAGAGAGAAAGTTAGGGAAGAATGAGTTTAAGAGAATGAAAATGTGAAATCCCAAGTTTACACCAATACGTGAAATTGCAATAGACATGAACAACCATCAGTCACTTAATTAACCACTTAATCAGACTCAGAGACACGGCGTTACAAAACTTAGAACATGAAACTCTCAAATGGAAAAGAAAAGAAACTAAAGTAAAAGAATAGAAATAAAGTTTGACGAGACTAGGTGGAGTTTCTTCTCATCGTGGCTGAGCAGCAGGTGTGCAGGCCGAAGCACGCTGTGGGAACGGCGCTCGAAGAACGCTAAAAGTGATGGACAAAGCATGACTAAAAGCAAAAGCTAAAAAAAGCAAAGGCTAAAAGCCGGCATGACTGATAGCAAAAGCTAAACGAAAGCTAAAAGCAAAATTTGATGGTGTCCTGAGTATTTAAACTGGCATTTTGGCCACACCTCAAATGTTGTCTTGACCAATTAGATATTGTCTTTTCTCGGGGTGTTGCATTGTTTGTCCCACCCATTCATAAAATCATATGTTATCTTATCAAGCACATGGTTCGAATTTTTCCCGCTCTTGCAGGGTATAATTTGGACATGATTCCTATAACAAGAATATGATACATTTGACAAATAACTGATGGTCAGAAACGTTTCAAGCAAGAAGATTCGAACACACACATACTAAACATGAATATGATCCCTTAAGCTATTCAAGAGTTATTTAAAAAGACATACACAATAAGTGATTAGAAACATTAAAGTCAAATGTGTGGGTTACATAAATGATATGGAGTAAGCAAGTCTTTTTTTAGTTCATTTTGGTGCATATATGCATGGAAGGCATTCTCTGTGCCATTCTGGGGAGTAAGGATATGTCCTGTGAAGACCAGAGGGGGGTAACAGGTCTCCTTAGGAATTTCAGTCTGGTTTCCTTTGAGGTGGGGGAAGTCAATCCAAAGAGCTTGTGATCATGATTTACTATCATGGGTTTACATGTGATGGTAACGCTGTGCATCTCTTTGACCATCAGTCTGGATTACTTGCCCCAAATTTGACAATCTCTTCTCCGAATTGAAATTGTCAATAATTGTTCTAATGGTGTTAATGTTTGAAAGCTGTTCTGTGGAAAGAGTTGGTTTGGTTATCTAGCTTCAGGACTGTGGTGCTAGGAGTTGATTTACAACATCCTGCCTTTCTGTGGAATTCGGCTCATGTTTCAACCAGGCTCCCGATCGAATCTTTAATTTGTCTGGTTCAGGCCTCATACGCTACAAAGCCAATTTAGAAAGGATAGTGTAATTGTAAATCACATTGTAGTTGTGTTGCAACTTTGCTCCTGCACAAAGACACTATTTAGCCATATTGGGAATGGCCAAGTGATCCATGCAGGAGGCACACAAATTTAACATAATCCACACATGTAACAGTTATCCTAATTTAAGACACATGGTCTAAAATGCATAGCAAGCACTCAGGTGTTTTAGAGAATAATCTTAACTAGCCAATGTGTACATGTAGTAGCACAAACAAACTATACACGTGTGCTCTGTAGGCACAATGTGTTTAAACACAATTACATAATAGTACTTACCTGACTTCAGGGAGATACATAGTATGGAGCATATGAAATACACTCCACACATACGGCTTTCCGGCTACAGAATCGTGCAGTAGTGTTTAGTCACTTCCCTTAAATACTCAGACCAGACAACAAAGAAATCTTCAAATCAGTTGTAAAAACTTAAAAGACCTTTTGGTAAACACAGATAAACATTCTCAAAGACCCCTAAAGGGGGACACACACCCTCCTCAGCAGAACACAATTCTACAAAAGTTTTCAATCTTTCTCATAATAAAAATGACTACTATGAAATTGAGACATTTTACCAATCGCACAGAGACCTTTTAAAATGACACCAAACATGAAAAGTTACAATCATGATCCTGAAGATATAGTAAATGTTTTATGTGAGCGTAACAACTTTTAGTTGCCCTGGACCATGTGCCCTGGGGGGAAGGAGGGGTGAAGGTACCAAAGAGCAAATGGTCTTTCTTCCAGATCTTCCTATCTGTTTGTTTGGCTCCACGAGGAGATCAAAGCCCATTGGTGCATCTGCATTGCATTGCGAGAGTTCCTGAAAGTCTGGCTTCACAAAGAATTCATTTTCATAAGGAAATAATTTCACTCCTTACAAGCCTTATTTTTTCCATTTCTGAAGTTAATTGGCAACTCTAATGATGATGTAATTATCTTTGACTCCCCTTCCTTAAAAAATAAAATATAAATAAAAACACCTCAGTTGTGGGCGATATGCGAGCGAATAATAGATTTAAAAAAGAAAAAAAAAAGTGTGTGCTTGGTTTCCGAAATAGAATTGAAGTGACTTCATTTAAAATAAATATTAGTTACCAGCCAAGATCCTGCTCAATGAGATCTAGTCAATATTACCCGGGTAAAATTGGAATATCGCACAAAACATTTGCAAACAAGTAGCGTTTCCATCAAATGAGTCAAAGAGAACAAAATCATCACTTTCTGATAAACTGGCAATATACATCAAGAAAAGTAGGAGAATCTACTGAATATTATCGTTTTCCTATATAACTAAATCACTTGCACCTCAGAATGAGCAGACGAAACACAAATATTTGTGGTTATGCTTTCGGAGGAGGATGCTGCTGTTTCGGAAACGCAGTAGTTTAACAGTGCTAAAAGGCAATTATACAGAAATACTTTGATGACAGACTTTGCCCGGGCATTTCCGAATGACCATATAACATTTCAGATGCTGTGGAATGAGATCGGTTCACTGGTTAGTCAGGATTTACCGTCCATAGCGCAAAGTCACATGAGTTTTTCGATGTGCTCTGAGGAATTTTTTCCGAAAAATGCATTTCCATCTCCCATTATTCACATTAACCTTTTGCGCACAGGTCAAAAACCACCTCAAGTGAGCTTAAAAACTTTTCTGTGAATTAAGGCATTTTTTATTTGAAATTCAGCTTTCCATCACTTGATTCTGATGCAATACTTTAAAATGCGCATAAAAGCAGGGTGATGGAAACCCAGCTATAGATGACAGAGAGAAGTTAAAATCATGTTTGCAGGAGATTGAAATAAAGTGCTGGTTATGTTTATAGATAGATGGAAGTGCTATCAATCCAGTCTTTATTTCATTTCCTCTGAGATGAAAAACTTGACTGAGAGCAGAAGATACTTTAGAGAGAGAGGAGCAGATCTGATCATCATCAACAACACAGAGAAACAAGTGTGTGTGTGTGTGTGTGTGTGTGAATAATGTTTTACTGTTAAATGACACCTGTGCAAAAATGTACCTGTTCTCAGTTTATGATGTAATTTAGTTATTGTTTCTCAGTATTTTGTACAAAGAACATTTCTGGAAATGCTGAGCTTTTCTGAAACTGAACTGATTATATATAATAAATGAGTGTCTCAGTTAGTATCATATCACACAGAAAGCAGCTCTGAAGATCTAAAGCTGATCTTTGATGCAGGTTCTGGGCGTCTGGAGAACCAAACAGATATCAGGAAAAGAGGAAGACTGTGCTCTGAATTATTCACCAGGAGGGGCTGATTTTCCATGTGATTATATGTAGGGGCCAAGCCCGAAGGTCTGTAGCCCCTATTGTATCTGTATGTTTTAATTCTTCTTCTTCTTCTTCTTCTTCTTCTTCTTCTTCTTCTTCTCGTCCAATGGGAGTCTATGGCAGCCCTATGAAGGGAACATGGGGAAAATGATGAAATTCTGGCACACTTCTAGAGATGCCCATGTATAGTGATCTGACCAACTTTGGGGTCTCTAGGCCCAACTCTATAGCGCCACCAGCAGTCCAAAATTTCAACATTCAAATGTTAATAAATCTTGAACCCCTAATTCTATGAAAATAAAACTTAGTACACCTGAACATGCTCTTCATGCAGATTCCATTCCATACCTTACATTAGGGCTCCGCCCATTACAGTAGCGGCCATTTTGAAAAGTACAGTATTCAATCTAAACACTACTCCTCCTTCAAAATTGGTCCAATTCTTCTGAAATTTGGCTCATATGGTCTTTGGACTGAGCCGCACAGAAATTACAGAACAGATTTTTTGATATTTATCTTAGTGTTAAAAGTTATTAAATTGTGAACCTAACGAGGTCGACCTCAAATCAGTTCAGAGGCTGTATCTCGGCCAAACTTTGATCAATCGAAACCAAACTTGGTACACTTCATCTACACCATGATCTGAGGGTCCATGCCAAAGTTGGGAACAGCGCCACCTATGGGTGTTGAGATACCAAAAATTCACTTTTTTGCTTATAACTTCTGAACAGTTCATCAGAAAATTATGATCTTGGTGTCTATGGATTCTTAGGGTCATTCCAAATCTGTGGATGTCAATTTTGTCAAGACCACCTGGACCACCTGTCCGCCATTTTGAAATTGGTCATAAATTGCAATATCTTTTGATCTACTGGACAAATCTTCACAGAAATCGGTAGGCACCATCAACACCATGTGCCCGAGGTACCCCGGAAGTTTGAAGACAGCGCCACCTAGTGTTCAAGAGATATAAAGATTCTCGCAAAACACCTTATAACTTTTGAAATCATTGATCGATTTTTGTTATTTTCATGTCATTTCGTTCCTTGGGTTATGCCGAATCTAATGATGTCTCATTTGTCATTTTCCAATATGGTGTCTGTCCGCCATATTGAATTGAATGAAAAACTGTTTTTTCGCTACTCCTCCCTGAAATCTTGTTCAATTTTGTTTCAAAATTTTATCACATGATCTTCAGACCGAGCCGGACAGAAATGACTGAACAGATTTTTGATTTACACTCCCGTTCCGACATGTACATCTCTGAAGTTGACCGTGCCTGTGCTAGTTGATTTGTGCTAGTTAGCTTAGCATGCTAATTAGCTAAAATGCTAACACGATTCTATTTATTCTAATGGGTGTCTTGAGCTATCTGGTTAACTTTGAGCAATGTTAGCATTTTTTTAGCGTAGCATGCTAATCTGGCTAAAATGCTACTTCAGGCTGTTGAGAGTTCATTTTCACACCTTAACCTCTCTTCTGTGCCATTTAAATTGTGTGTCAACTAATGTGGCTCACTCTGCTAAGCCACTGGTTCCAAACCCGAGAGGTCATGGGTTCTAATCCAAGGTGGGTAAGGTTGATCTGTTGTCCTGACTTAAATTCCATTTTGGGCATTTTGCATTGTCCCGCTCGTTGCTCTGGCTACATGCAGTTGACCTAAAGACTGCGATTTCCACATTCCAAATACATTGTCTTGTTAATTCAATTGTTTCAGCACTACAATGAACTTTTAATTGTTACAATAAAAATATATACTACTATAAACACTAAACTATTAACCTTCAGTACTGATACATTCTGAATTACCTATAACCCAGATAAATATATATTAATTGTTTTAAAAACCATTTTCACCCCAATTCCAGGTTTAATAGTACATCAATCAAATACCCTGAATACAAGGAAAATGATTACTATTATAGAATTTTATCCATTTTCATATATCCTTCATGTAGCACAGTGTGATACGAATTGTGCTCCGAGATGTCAACTTAAAAAAAATAAATAAATAATTGTATGGGGAACAAAACTAAAATTCTACTTCGAACATCTAACGTACATCAGTAAACAAAAAAGACATTGGAATACATGGAAGTTCATGACAGCAAGGACAAAAGTATATTTTATTTCATCATGTATTTATTATTCTTTAGAAACACTTTACACAGATACATTGAAAATATTGTGCCTTAATACCCCAGTGAGCAAGCCAGAAGGCAACAATGGCAAGGAAAAACTCCCTCAATTAGTGAAAAGGAGCACCAGCAGAGTGGAATAGAGAGAAACCTTGGGAGGAACCAGACTCAGCAGGGGCAAGCCATCCTCCTTTGGCTGGCATCTAAATTTGCTGCACATAAGCTAAATATAATACAAGCCATCCATCCAATGTTTCATATAGAATTGTGTTACTTTTGTGGTTATGCATTTGTGATGTCTTTCACTATTGACTGCCTGCATCAGTTTAATGTTTTGCCGGGACATTTTCTGAAGATACTTGAACAATGGTTTTGTATTCACTGTAAGAAAGATAAGCAGCAAAAATCAATAAATTAAGTCATAAAATTAGTATCAACTTCTGATTAATAGGCACAAAAGGATATTATATTCTACCTTTTTTATCGGTTGTGTGCTTCTTCATCAAAAGAGTTCATAGAATGGAAAATCATTTAATGGATAAGAAGGAAGTTTCAACCGTAGCTATTGTAGAAATCTGAAGATACATTAATACATACAAAACTAAGAATATGGTTATTGCTTTAATTACGGTTTAAAGAAATTAGTTAAAGTTTTGCAGAAACTATACAATAAAATTTACCTTCTTATCAGTTTTGTGCTGCTTCATAAAAACAGTTCATGAAGCGGAGAATCATATAATGAAGAGGGAAGTGTGAAATTTCATAGTTTTAAACCAGACAAAGTTTTATCACTGAAAATAAACTATTGATTTATAACATTAAATAGGCATGAAGCTTAAACTGATTAAACTTGAACATGTACATCATTTATAGTTCATTAAAAACTTTTAGTAAAATGTACACAAAGTTATACTCACATGCCCAACAGTACAAATGTGACAACTTTTAAAGTTGTCAATTGGCATATATTTATAAAACAAATAGTTCAAAGGAGCACACATTTTCACCACATGTTATGAAAAGCTCTAAATCAACCTCACCTGCTCTAGGAACACAGACAAATGACTCCACCTCTTTTCAGCCTCATTTGAAAGCAGACACTTCACAATTTCTTGCCAAGACAGAATTAATTATTGTCACAAGAAACGCAGTTATAAAGAGCTTAAATGTACTGTGAAGTAATTTAAAACACACATTTAGGATGTGGCTACAATAACACAAAACATATCTTCATAAAAGTTTGTTTATTATCTTGAACATTCATCCATCAGAATGTTTTTACCTGCATGTTATTCAGCTGCATCGATCGTTAAATGCTATATAAAGGATTTTTCTTAAATGTTTTGAACACTTTCTAGGCAAGGGCACCCTCTAAGTTCATGTATGACTGAAACAGACATTACATGACACATGCTGTATAATTCTCATATCACCTTATTTTGGGTAAATATTAAATAAATAGTACTCATCTATATAGAAATGAAGTAAACATAATAACCCATCAATACTTTAATACTACAAATGTACACACTAACTAAACCCACTAAGGGAATGTAGTTTTTCAGTGGATATAACTAATACTTAATATTGAATAGACTTACCACAATCTGTATTTGATGCATTGTATGCAAAACATTGACTGCTTTGATTAATATTAATTACTTTGTCTGGCCCAGTGATAATATCAACAACAGCAGTAACACAGACTTAACAGACATTTCATCATACCAGTATCATTGCTATACATGTCACTCAACTTTTCCATGTTTACCACACAAAAGTTATATTTACTAAAATGAATAAAGAATTAATTCCATAAAATATCATTGTCATTTTTCGTTATTTCACAATACTAATAGATATCTATACAAAACTATACATAAATCAGTGTATTATTATTTTTACCTGCCTATACCACAAATACATAACAGCAAAAATCAAATGTAGTGTAATGACAAACAAGCCAATTAACCTTACAAGTATGAATCTATCCACAACTTACCACTAAACACCTTAATCAACTAATAAACTTAAAAATCAACATCAACGAATGACACACTCCAATTAATTAACTATGAACCAACTAATTAGTAATGGTACGTTCCCAATCAATTGTGAATTATGTTAAATACCAGAGTATCCTGCAAAGGATTCCATTAGATTTTTTCCAATGTAAGAACAGAAATATTGAAAAACAAAATTAAGAGAAAAATGAACCAACTTCCAGACTCAATTTCAGGATACGTGCATTCTGTATCACCCATAAAACTATCTAAAACTAATAGCAAATACTTCACCTCTTCACTACAAACTGACAGGGACACATACCACCACACAGTCATCTTTCAGTGTAATCAACAAACCTCATGGAACAATGCTGCAAGGAACTGCTCCGCAATCAAACTCATGAATGCAAAGAAAGTTCCAAGTAAGTAGTGCCTTGTATATTTTACCTCCACCTTTTTATTTGTAGTAATTCTTAGTTGTCTTACCATAAGTTACTTTTTTTTTTTTTTTTCTTTGATTGCCCTTGATTTTTCTAGTCAACTAGCAATTCTTCACTTAAGCAATTAGTCAACGGATAGCAGATTTATATAAATCATAAGCATATATATATATATATATATATATATATATCAACTAATCAGTGCTCAAACGCATAAAGCTTGCTGTGGTGCACCGGCAAACAATAATTAATGTGTCCTAAAAAAAAACAAGAGAATTTTTCATGCAGATTACATAATCTGAAAGTGTTTAAGATTAAAAAACATGAAATGATTCCAAAGTCGACACTTCAAACTTTCCATTAATAAATTTCTCTTGTCTGTGAGGCAAGTATATATTTGTATACAGTTTCGATTTACTTTTGTGACATGGTCAGGATTTATTACAAACTCACAATGCTTTATTTGTTGTTATTTCTCAGTATTTTAAACAATTACATGGTGTTTTAAGTAAAATGTAAGTGATTGCACATGTTGCCTCGTCGTCATCTAATTTTTAAAAATGTTTCTTCGGTTTTCCAGACAGCAATGACACAAAATATGACATCCAGAGTACCAGCTCTACAACACTCGAAGTGACTCAAGTACCATTCCCCCATAAACCCCCAAAGCAACCACACCCCTCCACCATTGCCGAAATGAAAACCCTAGATGCACAGCATCATGTAAGTTGCACAACATTTTTCCATACAAATTAAAACTTGAAGTACATTGAAAACAAATGGCATGACTGTTGATTTTCACTCTTGCACTCTCTGTGTACAGATACCCACACTAAAAGCCAAAGTAACAAAGATAGAGTCTGTTAAAAATGTGTTTTTTAACAAGACTGAAGCAGAGGTAATGAACTGTTGGATAACTGATGAAACCGGAGGAATTCAAATTGCCTTGTGGGACAACTTCATTAGTGACGTCTATCAAGGAAACTCGTATAACTTTACGAACCTGATGACAAAAAGGTACCAACAAAAAACCTTTTTACAATCAACCAGACACACAACAATTACACCTTTAAAAATTCAAATTTCTACTGGACCACTTCATCAAATGTCTGAGGATGAAATTACTCCTCACAAAAACATCACCTCTGCTTTACAAGGTGTGCAAATAAACATCAGTAAACACTGCCCAAAGTGTGCCACTCTTCAACAAGATTTTTCTCCACAATGTGCTTTCCACCGCTGCACATGCAAAATGTTAAGGAGTGGCACCGCTTACGTCACAAAACTTGGTGGCATTTTGGAGTTTAAAGAGAACAAAACGGAGCTCTCTTTAACAGTGTCAAATTCCATTTTGAAGAGATTTTTAGCACCACTACTTGACCTGGGCAACACCGATGCCCAGGACATCGAACAGATGTTCCTGGCCATGAAAAGTTTAACAGTAACATTTACACACAACATGCAGGTTCTACAAATGCAAAAAACACCCAACGACGATACTGATGAGGAACTTCTTCACATTGAAGAAACTCAATTGTCACCAGAACCTGCTGCACTTTTTATCCCGCAAAAAACACCAGTAAAAGAAACCAAACATTCAAACGATGAACCGTTTCTTCAAATTGTAGAAACCGAATCGTCACAAGAACCTGCTGCACTTTTCATCCCACAAAAAAGACCTGTAACAGAAACCAAACATTCATGTAAAAAAACAAAGTGTGATACATAGACTTGTGTTAAGTTTATACAACCTGTATAACTTGTATTTTCTTGTAAAAAAAAAAAAATTGTAGATGTAGATCTATAGGGGTTTACTTTTCAGTGGTTAAAATGTTTGTTTATTTTCCCCCCATTTTTTCTAGTTGCTAAAATTTGTAATGGAAATATACGTTGCTGTAAAAATATGATTTAATTGTGAAGCTTTCTTCTACTTGATTAAATGTTTAAGTTTTGCAACTATACAGGATGCTTTCTTTATCAATGTTTTACTTTTGATGGTTCCTTTTTTCACCCAAAATAATTTCCTACTTAATAAATGCAATACAACACTAACTTTTGTCCTCTATTTTTGTACCTGTACTTCCATTTATATTGCTTTAATTTTTTGTTTTGAAACTCCAACTAATCCTCTTTTTGTATGACCTGGACTTTAATTTTAGTCCCCTATAAAATTTCCATTATTGGTCTAAACATGTAGTGTGTAATTTAAGTCAAATTATAAATGAGCTGCACAAAAATGGTTAAACAAGATTTTTTTTTTTTTTTTTTTTCTTGTTCCCAACCAAGAACTCAGGAAACTGCAATGTGTTGGCCAACCACATGTTACTGTTGTAAGTGACGTGCAGTTGACCCAAAGACTGTGATTTTCCACATTCCAGATACATGTCTTGTTAATTCAATTGTTTCAGCAGTACAATGAACTTTTAACTGTTACAATAAAAATATTTACTACTATAAGCACTGAACTATTAACCTTCAGTACTGATACATTCTTACTTACCTATAACCCAGATAAATATATATTTGACTCTTTCTCTCAACATTTATAAAGCTGTGAATTGTCACTTGGATTATTTTTACCTAGATAATACTCCCATTAATCCTTCCCATTTAATTGGAAATGTGTTTTCTCACACATTCTGAATGAACCATGTGTCCGCCATTTAGATTTTTATAGTTAACATGATTTTGTGTACTTATTCTTTCACTGAAGCCTCTACTTTTTAAGCCCTTAATTAATGTCCTCTGAGTGGCGCAAGTTGCTAAAACCCCATATCATGAATCCTGAAGCATTCCAGTTGTGGGTTAGAATCCTGTATGGGACAGTTTAAAATTGGGTATAAAGTTGTCATTTCAATTCCTTTATTACTTGGGTAAGAGCTGTACTAAAGTTTCTTAAAAAATGGGATCAAAAATAAGTGTGTTTTTTTGTAACTTCATTCTGTGTTCGTTCTCATCAGACCTTCTGATTTCACCTTATCTGTAATTCTGAATCTATCTGTTCTGGAAAAGTGCTGAAAAAGTTGCTGGAAAAACCCTTAAAAGCCAAAGAGCAATAAGGGCTTGGCCCCAGAAAGGCTGCTTGCAGCTTTAATTAGCCTATATAACCATAGGTATTTCATTAAAGACCATGTTCTTGTTCTTTATAAGAAGTGGTTTTATTTCATTTTAACAAAGATGTGTGTCACCGCAGTTAAATCTGTGTCTATCATGATAAAACCTTAATATCAAACCTATATAATGAGTTTGGAAATTCTAGAGAAATGCTAAATAAATGCACTTTAAACCCATTCGATTTTAGCCGACTAAATTTACTGTAGATTTAGTCGACTAAAATCTTATGATATTTAGTCGACTAAAATCTTATGATATTTAGTCGACTAAAACTAGACTAAAACTAAAAACAATTCAGATGACTAAAATATGACTAAAACTAAATGGTATTTTAGTCAAAAGACTATGACTTAAAATAAATTTAAAATTTGCTGTCAAAATTAACACTGCATGAGAGGCTTAATAACAGCCAATTTGAAGGTTTGATCTGCTTTTTATTCCTCAAGTAATTATGTAAACTGTGTGATCCTAAAATGCGTCATACTATTTGTACCATAGTTTGGGTTACCAGTTAATCACGCCAGTCAAACGAGGTGCAAATGAGGTGTCACTGGGTCAAAAAAACACCATCAAACAATCATCTTGGAAACCCTGCGACTCCCCTTCCAGGCAGTCTTCCCCATCTTCTGGCAGTTTTCAGCAACTTTGTTGATTCACTTCGGAGCAGTCAACCCATGGATGAAATGACGAAGGTTTCACTCCTAACAGGATTCAACAGGAATCTACGCATTATACATGCACCGGGACACTTTACTCAGCAACTACAGAACCAATGCAAGTAACTGCTTGTTAACTATTTAGATGCACTTCTAGGCTTTGACCCCTTTTAATTAAGGTGATGAGATTCTTTGATGTTCTTAACAGGTTGTGATTTAGTTTATGAGTAAATACTACCATGACTCTCCACTCTCTCTCTCTCTCTCTCTCTCTCTCTCTCTGCAGTGTGCTCTCTCTCGCTCTCTCTGCAGTGCACTCTCTCTCTCTCTCTATCCATGCCTTCCTTGCGTTGGCATCTATGTTTAATGTGTGTATGTTTGTGTCCAGTCAGATGTTGCATGTACCCCTGTAGTGTAGTTTAATAAACATCCATATGTATTCACACTTGGTTGTCTGTGTTTGCTGCTCACAGAACGAGGTCACTTTAACGTCCCGGTTTCGTTACATGCTCTGGGAGCAATGTATTAGTAGTAAAATTATTTTTTGTGGCTAGAGAAATAATTTTACTAAGAGTCAATAAGCGGTTAACACTGTCCGCCCTGCGGACGAACAAATCATTTTATTGTACTATTAATGCTATAATGTTACAAGTAATTCCTGAAGGTGAATGTAATTAATAATAATCCGCTATGATTAATTATGTTCATCTCACTTTGAACTAATTTGTAACACCGGTAGGCTTGAGACTGTCCCATAGACTGCCAAGTAAATAACAGTGTCAAGGTCATGAAAAGCATGGTCAGAATAGTAATCTCAGTTATCACCAGTAAAGTATGGAGTGCCACAAGGATCTGTCCTAGGTCCTCTGCTATTTTCAATATACATGTTGCCCCTTGGTAATATTATTAGAAATAAGGATTAGTTTCCATTGTAATGCTGATGATACTCAACTATATATCTAAACAAGACCAGATGAAACTTCTAAATTATTTAAGCTATGAGTGTATTAAAAATGTAAAAGATTGGATGACCAATAATTCTCTCCTATTGAATTAGGACAGAGATATAAGACCGAGATATTACTTATTGGACCAAAAAGAATACACAGAATCCCTTGGATTACAATTTGCAATTAGACGGATGTACTGTTACTTACTCTACAGTCAAAAATCTGGGTGTTATATTAGACAGTAACTTGTCTTTTGAAAATCATATTTCCCATGTTACAAAAAACAGCATTCTTCCATCTTAGAAACATTGCCAAGCTACGAAACATGTTACCTGTTTGTGATGCAGAAAAGCTGGTTCATGCATTCATGACCTCTAGACTGGACTATTGTTTTGATCTTAATGCACTGTTGTGTTGTTTTTTTGATTATTAAGTTAAAGGTATTCCAGGTTGCAGCGGCTAGAGTCCTTATCGGTCCAAAAAATATGATCATATTACCCCAATTTTACAGTCTTATATTTTACAGATTATAATGACTTGTACTGTCTTTTTACACATTGCGTTGCATCGCGCCGCGTAAACATAAAATCATGTCTGCATTTGTGATCTGAGAAACGACAAACAACAAGTGCTACTCTACACTGCTTAAAACTTGCGTTTGAATCATCAGTGGCAAATCCTTTAAATATGTAAACGTACTTACAGACTGTGAGTCAGAAGCGCTGGGACTGAAGTCTACTCTCCCAGGATAAGGAAACAGCCATCAATAAAATGTGCTGCACACATCTGTATATTTGGGTTGAACTGTTCTGGAACAGTGTTGTAAATACAACTTAACCACTGATTTCTAGTTGTGTCCTCTTTTGGAAGACCAAACAAAGTATTTTCGCTTTCACAATGAAACGGCATCTCCACAACATGACAGCAGCAGCAACAGCGAGAATCAAAGCTATGTCTTTTTTCTTTGCGTGAACATTTAGGCAGCGTTATGTAAATCTTCCCACACAGTGACACAGAGATGTGGGGGCGTGTTTAAACGAGGCGTTTTAGGAGGGCGTGGATGAGTCCTAACTTCTATAAAGAATATCTCTTTGGGTTTGAGACTTTAGTCTTTGCAACTTTAAGGATCTTATCTATTCACGAACAGCTTGTAACACTCCATAGAGAAATAAAAATTTGAAATCGCATCATATGACCCTTTTAAGTACCGTATCAGTTATAAAATATTATTACCTACCTATAAGACCCTTAAAGGTTTAGCTCCTGCGTACCTAACTAGTGTTCTCCCACAAAACTCTGGACTTTTGATCGTACCTAGGATAGCAAAGTCCACTAAAGGAGGTAGAGCTTTTTCACATTTGGCTCCCAAACTCTGGAATAGCCTTCCTGATAGCGTTTGGGGTTCAGACACACTCTCTCTGTTTAAAATCTAGATTAAAAACACACCTCTTTGACCAAGCATTCAAATAATGCATCTCATAATCTTGTACCACAGTTATATCTGATCAAATGCACATTATTATTCCTAAACTTGGGTTAAACAAATCATTTTTGTTTGGTTGGAACAGCAACTACGCTAATTATGTCTCTATTTGTTTTTATGTTTTTGCCGTGATATCTAGGAATTGCACAAGCTTCAATCTGAATCTAGCCCTTACAAAGACCTGAGATGACCGAACACCTGAGAAGAGATGATGCCAAACCCTCAGAGGACCTCAGATGATGCCAACCCTGAAACAACAAACAGAACTACCAAATTATGCTACAAGTTTGATTGCAACATGTAATCATTGCAATTAATAATGTTCATCATCTGTTTGATTACGTCATTAATTGAATTTTACCATACATTTCTGCCATATCTACTGTCAGGGTCCTGTCACAGCAATCTGGATTATTTGGTTATTTAGTAACAGGGCTCTGACAGTCCCTGTGTCCTGTTTGTGTGAGGGGGCGTGGTTTCGTGCTCGCTTGAGTTACGCGCTCTTCCCTTTAGGTTCAGGTTTTGAGCGCGGGGTTTGGGCTCGAGCCATGTTCCCTCTCGTCTTTGTGACTTCTTGTTTGTGCAGAGCGTGGCATTCGGGTCTCGGCACTGGATTCAAGTTCGTATTCGGTTTGTGTGCTGAGGTTCGGACACTCGCGCTCCATGTATTGACCGTCAGTGCGAGCGCATGGTTGAAGTGTTCCCTCACCGGGCGCTCGTGTCTTATGTCACTGTATGTGTTCTTACCCCACATGGGGTTTGTTTTGTTATTCGTGCCATGTGCTCATGTCTATCGTGTTACCCCACCCCTCTCATTATCTGTTCATTGATTCATTTGCTTTCTAATTCATTAGTAATTTGGTTCCCTGCTTGTGGTCCCTTTGTTGGCTGTCCTGGGCTGATGTGTTTCATTCTGTTTGTATGCCTGCCCTTTACCCTGTTTCTACCGGTTCCCTGTATTTTTACATTTATATTTATCATTCTGGTTTTCCCCTACAGGGTGGTTTTTGTTATTTTATATTTTTGGTTAAATAAAACCATTCATTGCACTTGAGCCTTTGCTACCCATTCGCAACGTGACAATGTACGTTAATTTGACGGTCACCACTGACAAGCTTCTACTAAATATTTTGTAGAAACATAATTTTCTGTAAAGCTGCTTTGCAACAATTTGTATCATGAAAAGCGCTATACAAATAAACTTGAATTGAATAAACATGATGGGATTTTGCCAAAACTGTTCTATGTATATTCAATGCTGTATATCAGAGTGCTGTCTTGTACTTTTGACTGAATTGCCTAGCAACTTTTATGATGGCCAGTTTTCCCCTTCGTCTTTTGGACAGGGGCTCTGTGGCAGGAGACAGGTCTGAAGAGCTTATGGTCCCTGAATGCAGACTTGGTTCAGGTTTCTTCATTTTATACCTGTAGGTAAATTAGTTTTCATTAAACATGTTCCGAAATCATAGACAATACAAAGGATGAACTGTTTCTATGTGTATTTAGCTTTGATTTGAAAGAAAACAGCGCATCCTTGTGGCATGGATGATACTGAAGAGCATACGGTGATATGGAGAGACACAGAGGAGACCATTGACAAAGGAATTGTTGAATAAAGTCGTTTTTTTCGCTTACAAAAAGTGTTCTCATCGCTTGTTGACGTATGTAATTGTATATGTTCTCTAATTGACTTTAATCATGAAGTGGGTGGAGTAACATACACAGGTTTGCAATCATCAATAAAATGGCCGCTGCTCTCTTGTGCGGGTGTGCAGGGTAAACGCCAGATAATGTCTGAGTTGTAAGTCTTTTAATCCTTCGTCATGTATTACCGGTTACCTAGCTCTAATTGAGATGGCAGCGCCAACAGGTTATGGGCCCAGTAAAGAGTTTGGGAACCGATGGAATCGTTTATGTTTCGACGGAGAGGAAAAGAATTATGAACTGTGGGAAACAAAGTTCCTGGCACATTTGCATCTTCTGGGTTTGAAATCCATCATATTGGGTGAAGCCTCGGCCGTGGATGATGAGGGTGCAGAGGAGGAAGACGACAGTAAAAATGAAGAGGCATATGCAGTTCTGATCCAATTATTAGATGACAAGAGTATGTCGCTTGTGATGAGAGAGGCTGCGGATGATGGCAGAAAGGCATTACAGATTTTGAGAAATCACTACGCTGGTAAGGGGAAGCCACGTGTGATAAGTTTGTATACGGAGTTGACATCTCTTCAGAAAGGTGTAAATGAAACCGTTACAGATTACATTATTCGTGCAGAGACTGCAATTACAGCATTGCGGAATGCGGGAGAGACTTTGAGCGATGATTTATTGACTGCCATGATTCTAAAGGGTTTGCCCGATACTTTCAAACCATTCTCTATTTTTATTACACAGAGTGATGAAAAACTAACATTTGCTGACTTTAAAGCAAAACTGAGAAGCTATGAAAGCACAGAGAAGTTAGGCTTTGCTAGTTCGGGAGAGGACAGCATAATGAAAATTCAAGGAAGGGACAATTGGTGTATGAGACTCACCTGTTACAATTGCGGCCAGAAGGGTCACAAAGCCGCGGAGTGCACGGTGGTTGCTGGGGAGCGCGGGGAACGGAGACAATGGTGTAGTTTCTGTAAAAGCACCTCACATAAAGACGTGCACTGTCGTCGAAGAAAGCGGGATAAAGTGAAGCAAACTGTGGACGAAGAGGAGGATCACACATTTGCGTTTATGGTGGAGCAGGTGAATAAAGTCCCGGTTGGTGGAGTGGAAATGAAAGGTCTCATGGTGGATTCTGGAGCTACTAAACATATCGTTACGGACATTGAGAAGTTCGTGGATTTCGATTTAAGTTTCAAGCCACAGAGCCACATTCTGGAGCTGGCTGATGGAGAACGGGCCAGTGGAATCGCGTTGAAGAAGGGTACCGCTAAATTGCGTTTGAGAAATAGCAATGGTCGCATTGTGGACATGATGTTCACGGTTCTGTGAAAGCGGCAATTTCACACGGAGCAACAGTAATCTTCAAAGAGGGACAGAACCGACTCATTCACAAAAATGGTACAACTTTTGATATTCATATGTATGATAGACTGTTTTATTTGAGTACTGTTGCTAATGAGATTGATGAGTGTAACGCGTGCTATGATATTCAGACATGGCATGAAATACTGGGTCATTGTAATTATGATGATGTGTTAAAGTTGGAGAATGTTACAGAAGGGATGAAAATTAGAGGTAAAATTGACAGATCCAATTTGAAATGTGAAGTGTGTGTAAAAGGCAAATTTGCTCAGCACAGAAATAGAGATCTAGATGAGAAAGCAAAAGATGTATTTGCACTTGTTCATGCAGATCTGGCTGGTCCTATAGAACCAGCAGGAAAAGATGGTTTCAGATTTGCCTTAGCATTCACAGATGACTATTCAGGAGCTGTGTTTACCTATTTTTTGAAGAACAAAAGTGACACTGCCGTAGCCACTGAGAAATTCATTGCTGATGTTGCACCATATGGTAAGATTACATGTATAAGATCAGATAATGGAACAGAATTTACATCTTCCGTATTTCAGTCATTGCTCAGCAAGAATGCTATTAGACATGAAACCTCAGCTCCTTATTCACCCCATCAAAATGGGACAGCTGAAAGAGCTTGGAGGACTTTGTTTGAAATGGCAAGATGTATGCTAATTGAGAGTAAATTACCAAAGGAGTTGTGGACATATGCGGTACAAACCGCTGCTATAATTAGAAACTGTTGTTATAATAGACGTCTGGGACAAACTCCATACTACCTGATAACTGGAAAAAAGCCTGATCTATCCAAAATGAGAGTGTTTGGGTTAGAGTGTTATGCGTACAAGTATGACAAGAAAAAGTTGGATGCTGTCACGGTGTCTGTTCTGTGTCTCCCTGGGTGGCCACTAGAGGTCTCACTTCCCCTTATTGTCACCTTCGTCAGAACTACATTTCCCACTAGCCTTATCTGTTCATCACTGCTTATTGGGTTCAGCTGTCACCACTTACCTGGTTTGCACCTGTCTTTAAATACCCTGGTTGTTTCTGTCATGATTACGGAGTCCTTGTTTGATGTCACCTTGCTATTCCCTGTTCCCTTGTTGATGTTCGTGTTTCATGTTTTGGACTGCTTATCTGGATGTTGACCCTTGCCTGACTGGATTATGATTTTGGATTTATCCTAATAAAACATACTGCAATTGGATCTACCTTTCTGTGTGCGTTACGTGACAGAGGGACTCCGTCACAACCTAGAGATCCAGCGATATGTTTTTCGAGGATTCTCCCCCAGCCACAGAGCGGGAGAGGAGCAGGTTTGAGGGAAACTCGCCTGGTGGTCTTCCGGGGGACCAGGGGAGGTCGCCAAGGAGGGAATGGTCGAGAGGAGGTGCAACATCGCTCTCAACCGTGGCTTCCCTTTGACCCTGGGCTCATTGGGGACGGATCAGTGCCACTGTCTCACCATGGCGGACGGAGAGGGGAGAGGAAGCGCAAGTCCGCCATGGTGGCGCCACTGCCCACGATGGCCGCAGAGCCTGTGCCACGAGGCAGGAAGGACGCCGTCAGGCCTAGATCCAGCGGTGTGGGATTTCGAATCTGTTCCCCAGCCACCATGGAGGAACGGAGGGGGAGACTCCGGAACTTAACCACCCTTCGTCAAAGGGGGAGTGAGGTGGGTGGCCTGGCGCAATTGTTTTGGACCATGGCGGTCGGGTTGGGTTATAATGATGTAGCACTGAAGGACTTTTTTAACAATGGGTCTGGATGACCCTTTGCCTCAATGGGAGATGAAGGGGCTGGAGATCCTAGACTTTTTGGGGGGTTTACCCGTTACCTGTGCCATCGGGCTCAGTGGGATACATCAACCACACTTGAGTCTCCAGACAAGATGGCCGCCAGCCCAGTGCCACAGCACAAGATGGCCGCCAGCCCTGCGCCACAGCCCAAGATGGCCGCGGAGACAGTATTAAGCTACTTTTCCAGGATGTGCCAGATCCCAGAGTGTCCCAGGAGTGTTTACATCATGGCCGCTGAGCCAGCGCCAATGCCCAAGATGGCCACCAGTTCAGCACCACAGCACAAGAGGGCCGCCAGCCCAGCGCTACAGCACAAGATGGCCGCACAGCCCAGCACCACAGCACGAGATGACCGCCAGCCCAGCACCACTGCACAGGATGGTCGAATCTACACCTGTGTTGGCAGACAAGATGGTTGACTCAACGCCTGAGTCTTCCGTCAAGGAGCCACCGGCAAGCCATCATAGAGGCCGCAGGAGGAGGAGACAGGCGTCAGCCGTTCCTCAAAGCCCGGAGGACGTTCCCGAGCAGGCCGCTGCCGTCCAGGAGGACGTTTCCCGAGCGGGCCGCTGCCGTCCAGGAGGACGTTCCCGAGCGGGGCCGCTGCCGTCCAGAGGAGGACGTTCCCCGAGCGGGCCGCTGCCGTCCAGGAGGACGTTCCCGAGCGGGCCGCTGCCGTCCAGGAGGACGTTTCCGAGCAGGCCGCTGTCGTCCAGGTGGACGTGCCCGAGGTTCCCGAGGCAGGGCTCGAGGTGGTTCTGGAGGCCGAGGGCGGTGCCCGAGGCTGTGCCCGATGCCGAGGCGGTGCCCGAGGCTGTGCCCGATGCCGAGGCGGTGCCCGAGGCTGTGTCCGATGCCGAGGCGGTGCCCGATGCCGAGGCGGTGCCCGAGGCGGTGCCGGATGCGGTGGCCGAGGTGGTTCCCGATGCAATGTCCGATGCCGAGGCGGTGCCCGAGGCGGTGCCTGATGCGGTGGCCGAGGCGGTTCCCGATGCAATGTCCGATGCCGTGGCGGTGCCCGTTGCCGAGGCGGTGCCCGATGCCGAGGCGGTGCCCGAGGCGGTGCCCGATGCCGAGGCGGTGCCTGATGCGGTGGCCGAGGTGGTTCCCGATGCAATGCCAGATGCCGAGGCGGTGCCCGATGCTGAGGCGGTGCCCGATGCCGAGGCGGTGCCCGAGGCGGTGCCCGTTGCAGAGGCGTGTGCCCGATGCCGAGGCGGTGCCCGATGCCGAGGAGGTGCTCGATGCGGTGCCAGAGACGGTGCCAGAGACGGTTCCCGATGTAATGCCCGAGACTGAGGCTGTTTCTGGATGCCGTTCCCCAGGGCGGTGGCCCGATGCCGTTTCCGGAGGTCGAGGCGGTGCCCGATGCCGTTCCCCGATGCCGAGGCGGTGCCCGATGCCGTTCCGCAGGTCGAGGCGGTGCCCGATGTTGTTCCGGAGACCGAGGCGGTGCCCGAGTTGGTTCCGGAGGCCGAGGCCGTGCCCGAGGCGGTGCCCGATGCGCAGGCCGAGGTCGTGCCCGAGGGCGTTGCCCGATGCGCAGGCCGAGGTCATTCCCGAGGCGGTGCCCGATGCGCAGGCCGCGGTCGTTCCCGAGGTGGTGCCCGATGCAGAGGTCGTTCCCGAGGCGGTGTCCTTGTCCAAGGCCGTTCCCGAGGCGGTGGCCGTTCCGAGGCGGTGCCCGATGCCAAGGCCGTTCCCGAGGCGGTGCCCGAAGTCGAGCCCGAGGTCGAGCCCGAGGTTGTTCCCGAGCCGTGCCCGAGGCCGGTTCCCGAGGCCGTTCCCGAGGCGGGGTCCTTGTCCAATGCCGTTCCTGAGGCCGTTCCTGAGGGACCGTTTCCCGAGGCGGTGCCCGATGCCGAGGTCGTTCCCGAGGCGGTGTCCTTGTCCGATGCCGTTCCTGAGGCCATTCCCGATGAGGCGGTGCCCGATGCTGTTCCGGAGCCGATGCGGGGGCCCGAGATGGTTCCGGAGGCGATACCCGTGTCCAAGGCCGTTTCCCGAGGCGGGGCCCTTGTCTGAGGCCGTTCCCGATGCCGTTCCCAATGCCGTGACCTGGCCATCGCCACAGCCTGCTCCTTACTGGCTCCCCGATTGGCAGGTTCCATTCGGGCCACTCAAATGGCGAATTCCTCCCTGGCCGTCTGCACAACGAGAATGGACTGATCCACCGTGGCCACCTGAACTGCCTGGTCCCTCGTGGTCCCCTGAACTTTCGGGTCCTCCATGGCCCCCTGATCTGACCAAGCCACCTGGGCTACCAGGGGAGCCATCGCTGCCGGTCCCAGTTCCCCCTACACGGGCCTGGCCCGCCATCCCTCCCCCTGTTCTGCCTCCACCAGTCCACCTCCCTCCTGGTCTCTTTGTTTTGTGTTTATTTTTGTTCTGAGGAGCATCTGGAAGCTGCTCCTTAGAGGGGGGGTAGTGTCATGGTGTCTGTTCTGTGTCTCCCTGGGTGGCCACTAGAGGTCTCACTTCCCCTTATTGTCACCTTCGTCAGAACTACATTTCCCACTAGCCTTATCTGTTCATCACTGCTTATTGGGTTCAGCTGTCACCACTTACCTGGTTTGCACCTGTCTTTAAATACCCTGGTTGTTTCTGTCATGATTACGGAGTCCTTGTTTGATGTCACCCTGCTATTCCCTGGTCCCTTGTTGATGTTCGTGTTTCATGTTTTGGACTGCTTATCTGGATGTTGACCCTTGCCTGACTGGATTATGATTTTGGATTTATCCTAATAAAACATACTGCAATTGGATCTACCTTTCTGTGTGCGTTACGTGACAGATGCGCGATGTGACAAGGGTATATTTGTTGGTTATGACAAAAATAGCCCTGCTTATCTTGTTTTCTATCCAGACACAGGGAGAGTACTTAAGAGTAGACTGGTGGAAGTTTGTCACAAAAAGTATAAATGAAGGGATACTCAGACATGGAGGATGTGGATTAGGAATATTTGGAATACTGGAAGGAGGTTGAAACTTAGTACCAAAACTAGACAGGGACTAAAGTAATTCCACAAGAAATGAAAGTTGAGGGGTGAAGTCAGTACAAAGAGTGAAAAAGAGAGTGATCTAGGTACTAAAGATATCCAAAAAGAGAAAGAAGACCCCCTCAGTACTTTGCAGACCTATGATTATGAAGTTAAAGATGATGCAGATCAAGCCATTGACTATTGACTATTGCTATGTGTTGCATGTGATTCTCCCCGGACACTGAAGGAAGCCTTGGGCTCTTTAAAATCAGAGCATTGGGTTGAAGCTATGGGGATGAGAGATAACATCTCTGAAAGAGATAAATACTTTCCAATTAACAACCCTACCAGTAAACAGGAAGCAGTAGAACAGATAGGTTAGGGAGAGAAGATGGGTTTATGCTATAAGGAAAATCCTGATGGGAGAGTATAAATCTTTGATGGGAGATATGTGGGCCAGGGTGGCAACAAGGGTTATAGTCAAGTGGCAGGTAATTGATTATAATGAGACATTTTTCACCTACTGCCGATATAGCATTCAGTACGTGTTTTTGATGCAGCTTGCAGCACAATATAATTTTTAATTTACATCAGATGGATGTTAAAACTGCATATCTGCATGCTCCTATAGATTGTGAATTTATATGAAGCAACCTGAAGAATTTGAAGTTGAGTCAAAAACAGGAGAAGAATTGGTATGTAAGCTCAATAAATCATTGTATGGTCTGAAACAATCAGGACGAAATTGGAACAGGATGTTGCATGATTTCTTAATTGAAAATGATTTTGTTCAAAATTCAGCAGATTGTGTTTACAGTAAACAAACTGACAAAGAAAGAGTCATACTGATTTATTTTGATTTCATGGTTGATGATCTTCTCATTGCAGCGAGTAATGATTCAAATACTCGGAGATGTGAAGAAATGTTGGGAATTAAAATTCAAAGATCTGGGAAAACTTCGACATTCTTAGGCATTGACTTTACGCAAGAAACATGGTAAAGTAAAAATGAATCAGGAAAGATACATTTTAAAATTTTGGAGATATTTGATATGACTCACTGCAAAACAAGATCAACCCCATGTGAAATCAAAGTAAAATTTGACACATGATGGTGAACCTGTTGACCTAAAGATGGTACCGAGAAGTGATTGGCAGTTTATCTATCTGATGACAAGTACTCTCGCTCCGATTTGAGCTTCAGTGTTAGTAATTGTCACAATATCTAAGGGCACCAAAAGAACAACATTGGGTGCTGCTAAAAACATGTAAACAGGTATTTTGAAGGTACAGCAGACTTTGGAACGATGTTTATAATAGAAGTGCATTAAATCTTGGAACTTTATGCTCTTATAGCGACGCAGAGTGGCGCAGCAGACTTGGAACTGTTGGCTTATAGCGACCAGGACTGGGCAGCAGACTTGAATATGAAGGCCATAGGATACTGGATTTTTCAGTTTGTCTAAGGAATGGCCTGTTATTTCGTGGAAGTCTAAGAAACAACCAAACTGTTGCTTTATCCACATGTGAAGCCGAATATATGGCTTTATCAGCTACTGCGCAAGAAAGCTGTATCTGACCAATCTAATCAATGGCATGGACAATGTACTTGAATATGCACCAGTGACTATTTTTTGAGGACAATCAGGGTGCCATTGCACTTACAAAGAATCCGGTGTGTCGCAAAAGGAGTAAGCATATTGACGGTAAGGTATCATTTTGTCCCGATCTGTACTGAATGATGGCAAAATAATTCTTCATTATTGTTCCGTTGATATGGTGGCAGACCTTTAAACAAAATCTATGTCTAAAGCTAACATGGATTAAATTTGCAATGATTTTTACAAAATCTGTGAAGAATTATCTAATGCATCGATGTGATGCACTGTGTTAAGGGCAATTTAAAATGGGGTGTTGTGTATGTTATTGGATATGTTTCTCTAAATTGACTATAATCATGAAGTGTATGTGGATTACACTACACAGGTTTGCAATCATCAATAAAATGAACCGCTGCTGGTGTTTGTGCGTATGTTGCAGGTAAAAGTAGAAGTCTGTTGTAAGTGACTTTAATAATTAACGTGGGTGTATTAACGGTTACCAGTCTAATTGAGAATCAGCATAAAATGGCCCCGCTGCTCTCGTTGTGCGGGTGTGCAGGCATTGATGGCAGATAATGTCTGACGTAAGTCTTTTCATACCTTCGTTATGTGGTACCGTTACACTGTTATAATTGAGATTGCAGCACCAAACATCGCTTCATATAACCCAGTCTCATCTGGATGGCAGATGGGAGTATTCTGACGAAAATATCTTAAATTACCTTTTATGAAATCTTGACAAGCTGTTACGGTACTTGGACTTCTAGGGGTAGTCTTCAAGGCCTCAAAATTTTCATTTTTGTCATGGAAATGGTGTTAGGAAATCGAACAAAGCTTGTAACGGGTTTGCGAAGGACATGGGGGTAAGTGACTAACCACAAAATTTTCATTTTTGGAGTGGAATATCCCTTTAAAACATGAGATGCAGTGGGATACTTACATACATGAGATGCAGTGGGATAGGGAAAAACTACCATAAGTTCTCGAGAAATATTTTTTAAAAGTTGAACTTACATTAATATTACACCGCTTCCTAAACATGCAGCTCTCTTGTGTGGGAAGTGCAATAAACGTGTTCTGTGCGAACGGCTTGGTTTCAGTTTTGATGTAAACAAGATCTTCTCCGCATTGATGTTCTCTTTTTCTGCAATATTTTGAATGAACAACATAGCAGCGCTGCATCCAGTGGGTTGAACTGGATAGGCTTAAAAAATAATTAAAATGCAATGACACCGACGTCGTCATTGCATCATGTGTGCCACTGATAAGGCTGCCTGACGCACTCTTTGTGCAGCACATTCGAATGCAACTTTTTGCACGCAAATGTGGATTTGGTATCTTTTACACTTCGCCGTGATTCGATGAATATTTTTTTTTATTGGATGGATTGTTTTTAATTCAGGTTTGTATGTACTACTCATAATGGTTTGTGTAATGCATTCAAATGAAATGTGTAATGTGTTGGAAAAGGAAGTGTTTTTATGAGGTGTTTGTTTTATATTTGAAATTCATTTTTTTTCGCGGGCGCCTCCCATGGACTTCCAATACAACCATGTTTGAGAACTCAGATAGATGCTGCCAAATTTTTATAATGGGGTTGTTAGCCAGGTTTCTGGAAGTGGCAAACAATTCATCCTTGAATCCTCTTTGGAAGTGAGTTTAGCATAATCATTCACAAAGTAAAACAAATCTGGATATAAATAAATGTTGACAATACATGAATAAATACAAAATTAATTGAATGCATAAATAAACATGAAAATAAATAACTGTGGAAATAAATGTTGTCATAAAGTTGTTATTAATTGTTGACAATACATGAATAAATACAAAATAATAAATCAAATACAACATAATAGAATGAATGTATTCTTTTAAAATATAATTTGCAAATGACATACAATTTTAAAAAATGCAAATACTTTTTACAAATAACTTTTTTTAAAAATATAATAATGTGTATTTGAAATAGAATTTTAAAAATTTTTAGCAAGAATTATAATTTTATTCTTTTTTATTTTTTATTTTATTATTTTGGTTTTTTCTGGATTGTGGACGCAGCAGCGCGTGAACAGGACTTTTATTTTGATCTGGTGGCAGTACGTCATAAGGCTGCGTCGCGCTCCTGCGTCTGCGTTTCAGCTGAAGACAGAATTCATTCAAACGCGTTTGGTCTATTTTCTAGTGTTTACAAGCGATGTAAAGTTGATAATGATTAAATGTAATATTGTAATCTTTTATCTAGCCTAATAATGAACGTTATTTTGTTCGAATAAATCGCATGCACACAACGGCTGATTTTGCTCCCTATGTAGTCAGAAAATCGTAAACACGAAGTCAGTCATTCAGTTTGTTCAGAGAAACGAATCTTTCGAAGCTCCGAGTCAATTGAATCAGTTGCTTCACAAAATGATTCACTGTTTTGAATCGCTTGTCGAGGACGTGCCTTGCTCAAAACAGTGTCGCAATGCAACGATACAAAAAAATACAACATTGTTGTACAAACATGTGTGAGGACAACTTTTACAAACAATTGCAAATGTGTTGTTGTTGTAATGACAACCTTACAATACAATAGCAATTTTTAAACGTGTAATCAAATAAATGTAATATATGAATCATTAAATACCTATTGTTAATCAGAACTAAATAGTAAAAGTTAAAAGAGTTTGAGTGTTTGTCTAATCAGATCATTTAAGTCCATTAACTCTCACTCTGACTCCCTCACCAGTGCACTGACTACTGAACTAGGGAGCGGATTGAGACGCACCCAGAGATTAAATGTTTTTCTTTTTTCTGTTAATTATTCTCCTTTTAAACGGGACAAAGTGTCTAAACACAGGAAAAATTGTTGCTGAAGTGACTGAGATCCACGTGACACATGATTATAAAGATGGAGTTTATTAAAGAGGAGAGTGAAGACATGAAGATTGAAGAAACATTCAGAATCAAACATGAAGATACTGAGGAACAAACAAAGATGGAGTTTATTAAAGAGGAGAGTGAAGACATGAAGTTTGAAGAAACATTTCAGAGACAAACATGAAGATACTGAGGACAAACAAAGATGGAGTTTATTAAAGAGGAGAGAGTGAAGGACATGAAGATTGAAGAAACATTCAGAGACAAACATGAAGATCTGGAGAAACAAACAAAGATGGAGTTTATTAAAGAGGAGAGTGAAGACATGAAGATTGAAGAAACATTCAGAGTCAAACATGAAGATACTGAGGAACAAACAGGTTGGTTTTTATTCTCAAAGCTGAACTAAAGATTACTATCTGCTGTAACAAACAGATGGCTCTTGAGTCCAACAGCATTGTTATTTCCCATAAATCCAGGCCAGAGTGAAAAGAGAGCTGCCAGAGTTTAAAAGACAAGAGCCATGGCGTGATTGGCTGACAAAAACAGCCATTAATATTATTTTTTCATTTTATAGCTTTTTATGTGCTACTATATATAATATATGTATTCATTTTATTTCCATAAACACCAACTCCCCGCCAGGAGAATAAACACATTTATTGTGCCAATTAGGGATGTAACAATTAACCAAAAGCTGGTTGAAAATTGATTCAAATATGTGATGATTCAAATCGGTTGAGTTGCTAAACAAATCACAATTCATTTAGGGGTAGAAGTTTATATGAATGCATGTCTGAGGGGAACTTACTGTCTTTAGAAAAGTTTAGATGGGTTTTTTTTTTCCATCTTGGTTCTGTATAGTGCATATTAAAGTTCATAAGTGCAGCACTGCTTCATTTACAGCAGAAAACCAAGGAAATGCTTTAAGCACGACCTGCTAGCAGAGTAAAAAGTGTTTTTTAATACAAAAAAAAGTCAAACCTTCAAATAATTATGTTCAGTTATGCACTCAATACTTGTTCGGAATCCTTTTGCAGAAAATGACTGCTTCAAATGCGGCGTGGCATGGAGGCAATCAGCCTGTGGCAACTGCTGAGGTGTTATGGAGGCCCAGGATGCTTCGATAGCGGCCTTAAGCTTCATCCAGGGTCTGTTGGGTCTTGCGTCTCTCAACTTTCTCTTCACAATATCCCACAGATTCTCTATGGGGTTCAGGTCAGGAGAGTTGGCAGGCCAATTGAGCACAGTAATACCATGGTCAGTAAACCATTTACCAGTGGTTTTGGCACTGTGACCGTGCAGGTGCCCAGGTCGTGGCTGAAAAACGAAAAATCTTCATCTCCATAAAGCTTTCAGCAGATGGAAGCATATGAAGTGCTCCAAAATCTCCTGATAGCTAGCTGCATTGACCCTGTCCTTGATAAAACACAGTGGACCAACACCAGCAACTGACATGGCACCCCAGACCATCACTGACTGTGGGTACTTGACACTGGACTTCAGGCATTTTGGCATTTCCTTCTCCCCAGTCTTTCCTCCAGACTCTGGCACCTTGATTTCCGAATGACACTGCAAAATTTGCTTTCATCCGAAAAAAGTACTTTGGACCACAATGAGCAAACAGTCCAGTGCTGCTTCTCTGTAGCCCAGGTCAGGCGCTTCTGCCGCTGTTTCTGGTTCAAAAGCACACGCCTGTGCACGGGTGGCTCTGGATGTTTCTACTCCAGAATCAGTCCACTGCTTCGCAGGTCCCCAAGGTCTGGAATCGGTCCTTCTCCACAATCCTCAGGGTCCGGTCACCTCTTCCCGTTGTGCAGCGTTTTTTGCCACACTTTTTCCTTCCCACAGACTTCCCACTGAGGTGCCTTGATGGACAGGCACTCTGGGAACAGCCTATTCGTTCAGAAATTTTCTTTCTGTGTCTTACCCTCTCGCTTGAGGGTGTCAGTGATGCCTTCTGGACAGCAGTCAGGTCGGCAAAGTCTTTACCCATGATTGCGGTTTTGAGTAATGAACCAGGCTGGGAGTTTTTTTAAAAGAGCCTCAGGAATCTTTTGCAGGTGTTTAGAGTTAATTAGTTGATTCAGATTGATTAGGTTAATAGCTCGTTTAGAGAACCTTTTCATGATTATGCTAATTTTTTGAGATAGGAATTTTAGGTTTTCATGAGCTGTATGCCAAACTCATCAGTATTTAAAACAATAAACGACCTGAAATATTTCAGTTGGTGTGCAATGAATCTAAATATATGAAAGTTTAATTTGTTATCATTACATTATGGAAATATATGAACTTTTTCACAATATGCTAATTTTTTGAGAAGGACCTGTATAGTGTAACAAAACTGAAGTCAAATCATTCTGTTTTTGCTTCAAATTTAGAAATTATTTTGAAATCTCAACAAATTAGAATACTTCATAAGACCAATAAAAAAAAAAAAACATTTTTAGTGAATTGTTGGCCTTCTGGAAAGTATGTTCATTTACTGTACATATACTCAATACTTGGTATGGGCTCCTTTTGCTTTAATTACTGCCTCAATTCGGCGTGGCGTGGAGGTGATCGTTTGTGGCACATGCTGAGGTGTATGGAAGCCCAGGTTTCTTTGACAGGGGCTTTCAGCTCATCTGCATTTTTTGGTCTCTTGTTTCTCATTTTCTCACTCAACTTACTGTAACACTGCTTGGATACAGCACTCTGTGAACAGCCAGCTTCTTTGGCAATGAATGTTTGTGTCTTACCCTTCTTGGTGAAGGGTGTCAATGATTGTCTTCTGGACAACTGTCAGATCAGCAGTCTTCCCCATGATTGTGTAGCCTAGTGAACCAAACTGAGAGACCATTTTGAAGGCTCGGGAAACCTTTGCAGGTGTTTTGAGTTGTGATTAGCTGATTGACATGTCACCATATTCTGATTTGTTGAGATAGTGAATTGGTTGGTTTTTGTTAAATGTGAGCCAAAAAATCATCACAATTAAATGAACCAAAGACTTAAACACTATTCCTGTCCAATTAATTGGCGATGCTGCATACCCCCTCAAGAACTGGCTTATGAAGGGTTTCACAAACCACCATGCTCTGACCCCTCAACAACGGCTGTACACTAAACTACCGACTGAGCTCAGCACGAATGGTTGTTGAGAATGCCTTCAGACATCAGAGCGGTGTTGACATCGTTGCGGTTCAGTAAGCCACCACCAACACCCTTTGAGTTGCCCGATGTTGTTGCTGCTAGTTGTGTTCTGCACAATATTTGTGAGATGCACGAAGAAATGTTTCTGCCTGACTGGAACATCACAGATGTTTTGCAAGAGCAAGTGGAATATGTTTTCCAGGGAGTGGGAGGGCATAATGCTCAAGCAATTCGGGAGGCTATGATGACGCTCTTCTAACTTGTTTACACTGTTACATGCACATCCATTTGTACCAAATGCTGACAAATTACACATGAAAAACAAATTAAACATGTCAACAACGAATAATAAAAATTATTTATTTTGGAAAGACTATAAAGTGTGTTGTGCCTGTTTACATTGCTGAAATAAGAGTGCAAATACACAATATGACAAATGGACAATGTAAAAAATTAAGAAAAAGTTTAGTTGAAGAACAAATAGTAAGATGCACATAAGAAAGACATCAAAAATGTGTTGACATTTACAATGAACCAGAGCAATTATTAAAAATTTTTTTAACACAATAAAACAACACTAAACACCAAACCAAGTGTTCAAACAGTTAGAAAATAATCTATACTAGGCAAAGCAATAGAGTGCCATTATATAGTTAAGTACAAATACAGGTCCTTCTCAAAAAATTAGCATATTGTGAAAAAGTTCATTATTTTCCATAATGTAATGATAAAAATTTAACTTTCCATATATTTTAGATTCATTGCACACCAACTGAAATATTTCAGGTCTTTTATTTGTTTTAATACTGATGATATTGGCATACAGCTCATGAAACCCAAAATTCCTATCTCAAAAAATAGCATATCATGAAAAGGTTCTCTAAACGAGCTATTAACCTAATCATCTGAATCAAACTAATTAACTCTAAAACACCTGCAAAAAGATTCCTGAGGCTTTTAAAAACTCCCAGCCTGGTTCATTACTCAAAACCGCAATCATGGGTAAGAGTTAACCCAGAAGGCCATCACTGACACCCTCAAGCGAGAGGGTAAGACATAGAAAGAAATTTCTGAACGAATAGGCTGTTCCCAGAGTGCTGTATCAAGGCACCTCAGTGGGAAGTCTGTGGGAAGGAAAAAGTGTGGCAAAAAACGCTGCACAACGAGAAGAAGTGACTGGACCCTGAGGAAGATTGTGGAGAAGGACCGAATTCCAGACCTTGGGGGACCTGCGGAAGCAGTGGACTGAGTCTGGAGTAGAAACATCCAGAGCCACCAGTGCACAGGCTTGTGATTTTGAACCAGAAACAGCGGCAGAAGCGCCTGACCTGGGCTACAGAGAAGCAGCACTGGACTGTTGCTCAGTGGTCCAAAGTACTTTTTTCGGATGAAAGCGAATTTTGCATGTCATTCGGAAATCAAGGTGCCAGAGTCTGGAGGAAGACTGGGGAGAAGGAAATGCCAAAATGCCTGAAGTCCAGTGTCAAGTACCCACAGTCAGTGATGGTCTGTGATGCCATGTCAGCTGCTGGTGTTGGTCCACTGTGTTTTAGCAAGGGCAGGGTCAATGCAGCTGGCTATCAGGAGATTTTGGAGTACTTCATGCTTCCATCTGCTGAAAAGCTTTATGGAGATGAAGATTTCGTTTTTCAGCACGACCTGGCACCTGCTCACAGTGCCAAAACCACTGGTAAATGGTTTACTGACCATGGTATTACTGTGGTCAATTGGCCTGCCAACTCTCCTGGCCTGAACCCCATAGAGAATCTGTGGGCTATTGTGAAGAGAAAGTTGTGAGACGCAAGACCCAACACTCTGGATGAGCTTAAGGCCGCTATCGAAGCATCCTGGGCCTCCAATAACACCTCAGCAGTGCCACAGGCTGATTGCCTCCATGCCACGCCGCATTGAAGCAGTCATTTCTGAAAAAGGATTCCCGACCAAGTATTGAGTGCATAACTGAACATAATTATTTGAAGGTTAACTTTGTTTTTTTTGTATTAAAAACACTTCTTCTTTTATTGGTCGGATGAAATATGCTAATTTTTTGAGATAGGAATTTTGGGTTTTCATGAGCTGTATGCCAAAATCATCAGTATTAAAAACAATAAAAGACCTGAAATATTTCAGTTGGTGTGCAATGAATCTAAAATATATGAAAGTTAAATTTTTATCATTACATTATGGAAAATAATGAACTTTTTCACAATATGCTAATTTTTTGAGAAGGACCTGTATAAATACTTTATAATTTGTACTATAAAAATTTAGTTTTTATATAAATGCTATAACTGCAGTACTATAAATTCTTCTGTAATTGCTATACAATAACAATGAACTCTTTTAACACAATCCTACTCGAGCTGTGATGATGACAACGAGTTAAACAAGCAGTTTTCTGTGTTGTCTGATGTTCTTTGTTGTTGAAAATGGGCATGAAAAGCAGGCACATAATAGGGCGTGGGTGCTGGAGCTGGCATACGACTTAGAATTTCACTCAAAAAACGATTTTGGGTGTCTTGTAGCTCGCGCAGCATTGCCATCTGCTTTGCCAGCTCTTCCTCCCTTGTCTGACTCGCTTCCCTCCTCAGTCGGTTTTTCATAACATCCTCTGCTCTGCCAAACGGACACGTTCCCTTCCTCAAAGTCTCGGTCCATTTCAAAAAAGAGGTCCTTCACCTCTTTCACAATTACATCAGTCCTGGACTGATGTTTTCTGGCTTTTTTAGCAGGGGGTGGTGGAGGAGATACTGAAAAGACAAAACAATGTGGTTTAATAACCCAAAGTAATCATGTGATACATGGCAGACAAAGTACAATTTGTCCAGCAAGGTACACAATAGCATAGTTATGTAACTCACCTGAATTGCTTTCCCTGGAAATTTCTTCGAAGGTCTCCGAGCTGGACGCAACTGTGGACACCGAGGTGCAAGAAGAAGTTGCTACTACGGCAGAATTATCAAGTTCTGCTGATGTCTCATGTTCCTCATTCCTACACGCAGACAATGCCATACTGCCCAGTAACGCTACTGGGTTAACCGAGTGGCTTGTTCCCCATATGCTGTAGCATAAATCGTAGAAAGGCCAGTCTAATCTTCCACTGCCGCTCTTTCCGTTATGATCCAGCACTTGGTGAAATTTTTTTCTCAAAGACCTTACTGATGACCTGCGATTTCTCTCTCGAGAAACCACGCTGTTGCATTTTTTTTTTATTTGCTCATACACGACCGCATCACGTACCATTCCACTGAGCTGGCGAACGATCTCAGCTTCTGCACAGATACTGAGGAGCTCCGTGGTCTCTGCTGCTGTCCAGTTTGCGCACATTTCTGTTTGTTTTATTTTAGTTTCTTTTGTATACGAACACCACTCTCTGCGTTTAAAACACTGACTAGCTCTTATGGCAATGCCGGGTTGTATTATTGAAAACACCCGCTCAAAGAGTCGCACGATAACTACGTCATCACTACGACACATCCGTTACGGCATTTGTTCTGGCTTTTGTTCACACAGCGCTCGTTCCGGGACTGAACCCGGCAATGTTACTAGGTCCCCAAACCGGGTTCAATCCCGGAATGAATCCCCGGGACGTGTTTTGTGTTCACACAGAAGGTGACCCGGCAATGTTCCACCAATTTTTCCGGGTCCCAACGTGCAGTGTGAAAGGGGCTTTAATGTCCCACCCTCCCCTCAGCGGCATGTGATCAGGTTGAATGTAAAAAAACATTGTAACATCAGTTTGATCCCAATTGAGAAGCAGAGGATATTATTGAAGAGGGTTGTGCAGAACCTGTTTAAAAAAACGTTATAATGTGAGATCTCAATCAACCCACCCCTTTAAAGTTGGTCGGCAACTGCTGTTCATTTCCCACGTTTTCATATCAAGCTATCAACTAGCATCAATATTTCAGACATTTAAAATTATTTTAATGGCAGAACTCTCTTTTAGACACCAGCAAGTTAAAATAGGGAATGACCACAGGACTAATTTTGAATAGTTTCTTATACAGCCCAATGATACCTTTTCCACCGGTGTCGTGGGGGAATCAAATATATCCATAGCCAGTGGGAGGAAGTTCATTAAACAAGTCTTTCACCGGCGTCGACCCGTCTATGCCAGGGATAGGGCAACTCCGGTCCTGGAGAGTTTAGCTTCAGCCCTCATAAAATCTCACCTGCCTGTATCTATCTAGTAATCCCGAAAAACACTGATTGCCCTTGTTCAGGGTGTGTTTAATTAGGGTTGGAGCTTAAACTCTGCAGGACAGTGGCCCTCCAGGACCGGAGTTGTCTATCCCTGGTCTATGCCATGTTTCCATTAAGCACACCAAGTCAAGTTTTTCTTTCATGATAATAGCCAATAAACTTACTGCCTTTTTGTTGTCCATTGACTCAGCATGAGCCAAAGAATTAGAAGAAAATAAGAATTTTGCTTTCTATGGTTCAAAAGTTATTAGCATAAATCTGAGTGCAAATTTGAACTGTTGGTGGCGCTAGAGGGTTTGAGTTAGAGACTCCAAACTTGCTGTGACCTCTAGCTGTGTGTCAAATTTAACAACTTTATTTCAAGTGGTTCAACAGGCTTTCATAGACTTGAGCGGAGAAGAACACCAATGAGTGTCTACATTTTCCGCTTGGTCCCAAATTAATTAGCTCTTCTGGGTCAAAGGTTTTTTTTTTTTTCTTAAATAGAGGGTTTCATCAATGCCAGCTTGATAATTTCTGAGACATCCTTAATAAGTGAAGATTTAGCAATATTGAGAAGGGTTTCTCAGATTACATGTAACACCTCTTGCAGTTGCTTTGTGTATATGATGCAGTTGTATATTAGTTTTGACACTTTACATCTTTGAATGTTTTGTGTCTGTTGTTTTAATTCATTAATTTTTTTTTTTTTATCCTTAGATCTGGATGGCAGAGAGGAAAGTGAAGTAATGAAAGAATTGGAGGAGAAAGATCATGATTCCATAAAGGAGAAAAAAATCTTTTAGTTGTTCACTGGACTGAACAAAGATCTTCCTCAAGAAAAGGGGCTCAAAAGACAGGGAGAAAGACCGTTATTTCACCTGCCAGCAGTGTGGAAAGAGTTTCAGTCAAACAAAAAGTATCAAAAGACACATGAGAATTCACACAAGAGAGAAGCCTTATGCCTGCCAACACTGTGAACGCATTTTCAGGTCAAAGGCAATACCCCTTACAAATTCACGTTAGGAATTCACCATGGAGAGAGCAGGCCATTCACATGGCCATCAGTGGGAACAAGAATTTTCTCTCAGCTTGGAAAACCTTGGAGCCGACATGAGTGTGCACGGACCGCGAGAGAAGCCATATAAATGCCGCGAACCATTGTGTGGTGGAAGGTAAGGTTTTCAAAAAATTTCAAACACCGAAAATGAAACCTTTCAATTGCCCAAGACGGGCAGTTCACACTGAGTGAGGGCATTTTTTTACCTGCCAACAGTGTGGAATCAAGTTATGTCACTCTTACATAGGGGGCCTCTGTAGGCCGCGTGATTTCAAAAGTAAGCCCCCAGGTATGAGAATAGAATCAACACAGAGAATACACATTTCGTGAGTGTGGAATCCGAATTTAGGCTCAAAAGGGAAGCCTTGACGAAGTCCCACGGATGAGAAACTCATAGAGAGAGGACCTTACACATGCTCCGATTTGTGGAAAGGGAAGTGTCTGGTCAACCAATGACCCTTTGTAAGGACCCACATGAGAATTCACACTGGAGAGCAAACCCTCCACATGCCCTTGCAAGTCATAGCGGGAAAGAGTTTTCCAATCTATATTATATCACTTTTGCATGACCACATAAGAATTCACACTGGAGAGAAGCCTTTCACCTGACAACAATGTGGAAGAAGTTTCACGATAGGAACCAGCGTACAGGCACTGAGGCATTCACACGGAGGAGAAGCGTTTACATTTGGTCACTGCGGAAGGTTCAGATATAAAAACAAAGGCTTAAGGTCCCCCATGAGTTTTCACATATGAGAAAACGTATTATGTCCATTCAGTGTGACATGAGTCATGTACTAACACCAGAGAGAAGCCTTTGCTGTGCCATCACTGTGGAAAGACTTGCAGAAACCAGACAAACTTGAGGTTCACAGAAGCACCCCAATATAATTCAAAATAGCTGAGCAGTGGATTTGGGTTTGTTTACACCTGGGTTTAAAATGTGTTTTGTTTGATCACATCACAAATAGGCAGCCTCCATATCACCATCTCTTCTGTCCACTTTTGACCACTTCTGTCATTTTTTTCAATGGGAGGGGAGTCAATAGATGGGTAAATGCATGGGATCTTTCACATCTTTAAATCAAATCGATCAAATGAATAGAATATGTTTGCACAATTTACATACTGAAGTGAAGTGACATTCAGCCAAGTATGGTGACCCGTGCTCTGCATTTAACCCATCCAAAGTGCACACACACACTGCAGTGGGCAGCCATTTATGCTGCGGTGCCGAGGGGGAGCAGTTGGGGGGTTCGGTTGCCTTGCTTAAGGGCACCTCAGTCGTGGTGTGCTGGTCAGGACTCGAACCCTCACAACGTTAGGGTTAGGAGTCAAACTCTAACCACTACGCCCACGACTTCCCAAGTCGTGTGCACGCACTCACTTCACACTTTTCGTCTCCATGTGGAGCACCGGCTATTGTCAGACTGCTTGTGCATTCAAAAATCTCACTAGATTATTATTAAAATGTAAACTGATATTTTCTACTGACACAGCAAAAGATATAAATAACTGGCTTAAAACCCTCTTTTGGGGTGAAAATACTAATGTGCCTAAGACTTTTGCACAGTACTGTATATAATGAAGAAATATTAGTAAGTAGTGCTGGTGATAGTAAAAAGGAGTTAGTAACTATTTAGGGGAGGAATGAAGGGTATTCATGTTCATTTTTCAAGAACTTTTGTAGCCATATGAAAGAAATAAACTGGTTTAATAAGTGAAGTTGGTAGTGCTGTGTTTGAATTTATTTTGAATAATCATCCTCTGATGATATCTTGATAGATTTAATGACTTTAATTTGACATTGATTTCAGTGTTACTTTTAACACTATGTAGTGCAGATTATATAAAAAGTCATATTTATTTTATCTAAGCCATTTTATCTAAGCCACGTAGAGCTCCATGGAAGCTGTTGACAAGTTTGAAAGTGGGTCGCTCGAGATGGGTCCCACATGGCTGTAGTGGTTAAGATGAGGTGCAAAAAGCGTAAGTAACTTAATTAACAGGTCAATCATCACAGCGATAAAAAAATGACACCAGTATCCTGCATTTTGTAATCACTGACATAGATTCACATGCCATTTTACTAGAGAGATTTTTTTTATTTAAAAGCTTGTCACAGTACAGATCAGTACCACGATGCCCACTTTAAAAGGTTTTTAATGATCTCTTTAATGGTCACGACTCTGGGTCTAAAAGCATAAGTATGGCAGAACCAGACTCCACAAGCTGCATTGTTACACCATTAATCACGCTCATTTCTGATGTCTCTGTTTTAGAGTGGTTTAGGTCTTTATCTGTCTGATAGAAAGTTTTCTGTCCACCTTTGAAGAATTTGTCCCTCCGTCATCTCACCTTCCTCCTGTGGAGTCCCTCAGGGATCTATTCCTTGCACAATGTGATTTTCCCTTATAATGTGCGTCCGACTAGAGTCTATTCTAAGGAAGTATGAGCATTTTGTTTCAGTGCTATTGCAGATTATATTAAGCAATTTTTATATGCTAATCTGAAGATGAACAAGATACTCATCTGTTTTAAATTGGTTGTGTTGACCTGCTCTTACTGGCATAAACAAAGACTACGTTTTTTTTTTTCTGGTATAATGAGCTACCAGGTACTAAGTATCCAACTGACTTTTTGTTTGGCGTTGAACAGGGCTAGTCCTGCCCATTTTCCAGTGGTGCTCCTCAACACGGGATTCGGATTCTTTACGTCCCTTTAGCTGTTAAAAATGATCGGGTGGCATATAAAAACTGCTTCTGTTAGTAGAGCATAATCTTGGATAGTGATCTGAAGCGTAATAAACTTAATAAATTCAAGTAGCTGAACCGCATATCCAGTTTTTATCAGTTATGGCTTTGAAAGGATTGTACATGTCTCTAAGATAGCTAATTCAAACTGAATTATCATGAAATATTTTAATTCTCACCTTTATAGATTATGATAGTGGGCGATGGTCAAAGTAACCTCATAATGTAATCTATTAACTATGCATAAAAAAACCTGTCTGTTTATTAAATTAACAGATATGGGTGTCATGTCATGTTTATATTTAATGTGAAATTTAACATTGAAAGTACTTAAAAGATATGGATGTCATGCCATAACATTTTTAATACGACGAGTTTATATTTAGTTCGAGCACTCTCAAAAACTCCCATTAAAATCACTGAAGCTTTTTTTTCTCTCATTGGAATATGTAAATTGATTATATGTCCCTTTTTCTGTGTATTATTCTGGATATAAATATCTTATTCTCACCTTTATAGATTATGATCTATAGTGGCGATGGTCAAAAGTAACCTCATAATGAAATATGCATAAAAAACCTGTCTGTTTAATTAAAACAGATATGGAGTGTCATGCCATAACATTTATATTTTTAATTTAACCATTGCAAGTTAATGCGAATAAAAACATTGCAAGTTACATTATCAAAGAACATTTTCACTGAATATTTTCGAGCACTCTCAAAACTCCCATTAAAATCATGAAGCTTTTTTCTTCATTGGAATATGTAAATTGATTACATGTCCGTTGTTGTTCTTGTGTATTATTCTGAATGGATATTTAGGTTATTGTATAGGCTATGTTAAAATAATAAAAGTTGATAAAAATCACTTAGCTGTTTATAAGTGAAATTAAAATCTTACAGATTGTACAATATTTGCACTTTGTTGTTTCTGATGAGAGAATTCGGCAGAATGAGTTATTCAGCGAGTGAGTGAAGAAAACACTGCAACTACGCATCTGTATCTGGCTCAGCGCCAGGGAATGAACGCAGATTTGAATTTAGCAGCTGATGATATGACGCACTGAATGATCTAATTACACTGGTGTGATTGTATTCAAACTGTATCCTCAAGCTCAGTGAAACCTTGTCACTTCACCCCGCCTCCATTCAGATTGACGGCCTCAAACAGCCTGGAGGGAGACAGATTCCACATTTTTTTTTTTTTTTTTTTTTGCAATGCAAGGTAAATAAATAACTGATATTTGAATAGTACAGTGTTTTCTTAACTCAGGACACCATGTCTGTAAAGGCTAATGTTTTTTGTGTGTTCAAGAGCGGAGTAGATTATCTGCGTCTAGCCATCTTAGATGCTTTTAGATCCTGTGTATAGCTTTAATCATTTATATCATGAGATTTTGGCCAAGTGTGTTAAACAACAAGAAAAACTAAGTGCCCATATAGCAACAATAAATGTTATATAACCTGTAAAAGTTGATGAAAGCATATAATGCGATGCACTTGCCTCAGATGCGGCCATTCTGTTGACAGACAAAACACAGATCTTCTCATTCGCCGGCCAAAAACCTTGTTAACTCCATGTGAGTTTGTTTTTAATATTAAGTGCAACTGTCTGGTACAATACCAACACTGATGACACAGTTAATGGGGGATTTACACAAGCTTCAGTCTGGATCCAGAACACCTGAGAAGAGATGATGCTGACCCCTCAGAGGACCTCAGATGATGTTAACCCTGAGACAACATACAGAACTACCACATTTTGCTACAAGTTTGATTGCATCATATAATAATTGCTGTTAATAGTGTTCATCATCTGTTTGATTACGTCTTTTATTATTATATACATTTCTGCCATATGCACATAAACTGACAGTCACCACTGATAAGCTACTACTAAATATATTGTAGAAACTTAATTTTCTGTAAAGTTGCTTTGCAACGATTTGTATCGTAAAAAAATGCTATATAAATAAACTTGAATTGAATTGATGCATGCTGAGATTGATTAGATGGTAAAAATATACAAATATACACCAAAATGAAGCAGTTTAGCCTTTTGACTCCATAAATCTACATAAGTTAAGCATGTCATATCTGAAAGCACATGACTAACGAATTTAATATGTTTAGGCTTTTGACTAAATGATTATTCTTTGTTTAGGTATTTAATATGAAAATAAA